>NC_073385.1:7540163-7765163 GCF_028641065.1 Leucoraja erinaceus | reverse complement strand
ACCCTCTGTGTAGACAAAGTTGGCCCTTTCACCTTAACCTATGGGACCAGGTTCCAGATTCCCCTTACTCTGGGTAAAATACCTTACCTTTCCTATCCCTCTCATGATCTACTACATCTCTATAAGGTCACCCCTCATTCTCCTGCACTCCAGAGAACTCAACACTTGCACATGTAGAAACAAGGAACTGCAGATGATGGTTTACACTAAAGGACTTCTTCTTATCGAGTCCACACACAAGATTAGAATTTGTTCAGCCAGAGCTGAACAAACTTCTCTGCATCTGCAGACAATGGTGTGTGTCCTGCGCTTCTTGTGCAGAACAATGGGTCACAGTTTAAGGATAAGGGGGAAATCTTTTAGGACCGAGATGAGCAAAACATTTTTCACACAGAGCGTGGTGAATCTCTGGAAATCTCTGCCACAGAAGGTACTTGAGGCCAGTTCGTTGGTTATATTTAAGAGGGAGTTAGATGTGGCCCTTGTGGCTAAAGGGATCAGGGGGTTATGGAGAGAAGGCAGGTACAGGATACTGAGTTGGATGATCAGCCATGATCATATTGAATGGCGGTGCAGGCTCGAAGGGCCGAATGGCCTACTCCTGCACTTATTTTCTATGTTTTCTTGTGTGTGTGGTGGTGGAAAGATTGATGGAAACAGGGCCGCGACGTGAACGCCCTTTCCTTGACCCCACTAAAGGACTTAAAATGCTGGAATAACTCAGCGGGTCAGGCAGCATATCTGAAGAACTTGGATAGGTGACGGTTGAGGTCGGGACTCATTCAGATTGAAGAAGATTCAGATTCAGATTCAGATTAACATTAATTGTCATTGTCAGTGTACAGTACAGAGACAACGAAATGCAGTTAGCATCTCCCTGGAAGAGCGACATAGAATATGATTTCAATAAATAAATCTATTTACATGCATACAGTCAGTGTGTTTTTCCTGTGGGAGGAGTGTCCGGGGGGGGGGGGGATTGGCAGTCACCGAGGTACATTGTTGAGTAGTGTGACAGCCGCAGGGAAGAAGCTGTTCCTGGACCTGCTGGTCCGGCAACGGAGAGACCTGTAGCGCCTCCCGGATGGTAGGAGTGTAAACAGTCCATGGTTGGGGTGAGAGCGGTCCTTGGCGATGCTGAGCGCCCTTCGCAGACAACGCTTGCTTTGGACAGACTCAATGGAGGGGAGCGAGGAACCGGTGATGCGTTGGGCAATTTTCACCACCCTCTGAACCTGAACCTCTGAGTCACTTCAGCACTTTGTGTTCAGTAACTGCATAACAAGATGGACTCAACCATGTAGTTTGAGGCTACTTACTAGTTAAACAGGCCTTATGTGCCTTCAAAGCAACGCAAAGGTCTTTTATCTAAGATTAAAAAGTGACATGCAATAAACAGAGTTCAGATCATATGTATATAGATCACATAACCTACATGAAAATACAAGAAACAGGTTTAAAAATTGAAGCACGAGGAACTGCAGATGCTAATTTACAAACAAAAGAAAGACACAAAGTGCTGGAGTAACTCAGCAGGTCAGCAGCATTTCTGGAGAACAAGGATAGGCGAGATTTCACAAATCGCCATCAATGGGTTAGTATATATACTACCTAGGTGAGATTTTGTTTCGGGACCCTTCTTCAAATTCCTAGTGCAAAGGTAAGCTCTTGATGTTATGAAGAATTTTCATCTGGTTGATTGATCGGTTCTCCCCCACTTTATGTTGCAAGATCCGATTCTGGGTAAAACCAATTCCCATCAATTAATTTAAATAAAAATATATATATATATATTATTATTATCGTTCAAAACACTAGCAACGCAGTGGTGCTGGTTTCCAATGGTGACAGACGCACCACACATCTCTGTCCTCCATGCAGCTGGCAAGCTCCTCTTTTGTCTCTACACATGCATCTTCCATCATTGCCTTCACTGGCCGTCCCAGGTCACGGCTTCCATGGGTGGGTTCCCACAGCTCGACCTTGTTTGCGGGCATTTCCGGGGGGCGATGGCAGTGACCAGCGAGTCTCATCCTTCTCCACCTGATCTTCTCGGTCAGAGGTGGAATCTCCCCATCGAGCTGGGTGTTGGGGATGTGGTCCCTCCAACTGACATTTTGAACTTTTCTAATTAAACTTAAAAAAATGTAAGATAATCTGGTCTGGGGATAGGCCTGCTGATGATCTGTTTCTGTTTTACCTTAGTTTTAATTTCCCTCTCTCTTATGCAAGCAGCTTCATCTCTTCTCGGCTGGAAAAAATGACTCTTTGCTTTTGACTATGTTGTGCCCTGCACTTCTCACAGGCACAGAAATATTCTCACATCCCCAGAACTGCCCTTTACAGCACAAACAAAATTCAGCCAGCAAAGTAAACGATTATCAAATGTGTGAGATGTTCAAATCAGTGAGTTGGTGGGATTACAGGTGGGGAATATAGATGAGTTCAGCTCAGTTCCCGTTTCAGTGATTTTACAACAGGTCAGAAGTCGGCTGAGTGGACTGGATAAGGCCTTGGTGATGTTGAATTTGTCCGTGTGAATGGTGCCGTGTCAACCAACCACCCCGCGGTGCTCTCCTCCTGACTGGAATGGAACAAAAGGCAAATGAATGGAGCATTATACTTCATTCTTTTCTTCCCAGTACTCTCAACCCTGACATTGACAGCAGCTTAAAGCGAGATATCATTGCATGCTCATGCAGAATAAATGCACCCACGATGCACAATGGACATGGGCTTGTACAATGCGCAGGTGAAAGGTCAATTGCCTGACAACAATCTCATGTTGGTTTTAGTAAAATGGTTATTGGATAGGAATCTGTTGCTTTAAACACCTGCCAGTGAGAGGATTGATCCTGCTGGAGTGAACAGGTTGGGAGTATTAGGTCTCCATCCTTGATCCAGCCTAAACCTCTCATGGCCCTGAGTTAGAAGGCCTCTGGATTCGGGTTTCACAGTGTGCACCTTTAGTTTAGAGATACAGCACGGAAACAGGCCCTTCGAGTCCGTGCTGTCCAGCGATCACACATGATACTAACACTATCCTACACAAACCAGGGACAATTTACAATTTATACTGAAGCCAATTACATGGTGACTCTTTGCACACTTGTGTGTGGTATGCAAAACAAAGAATTTTACTGGGACATGTTTAGTTTAGTTTTAGTTGCAAGATACAGCATGGAAGGAGGCCCTTCAGCCCACTGAGTGTACCGACCAGCGATCCTTGCACATTAATACTATCCTCCACACACTAGGGACAATTCACACTTATACCAAGCCAATGAACCTACAAACCTGCACATCTTAGGAGGGCGGGAGGAAACCGAAGATCTCGGAGAAAAACCAGGCGGTCATGGGGAGAACGTACAAACGCTGAACACCCATAGTCGGGATTGAACCCGGGACTCTGGCGCTGCAAGCATGGTAAGGCAGCAGCTATACTGCTGCGGCACCCTGCCACCCTATGTCACATGTGATAATAAAGTATCAATCGTATTAAAACATTTCCAGGTAATTCACAGGAGGTAAAAACTGACGTTTAGTGAAAAGAGCCAACATCAAGACTGGAACCGAAACACAAAGTTAAAATGGGATGATCAGAGCATTTTAACTGCAGGGAGAGGGAGCGAGAGATCACATGTAAGTAATTATCTGATCAAAATGTACCTGGTGCCTTTGATTTGAAAACCATTGAATCTCCATGTTCAACCTCAGCCAACAATGGACTGTTGTGGGCTCCACTTTTCCTTGATCATTGTTGTTTTTTTGCATATCTTTCATTCATTTGTTCTATGTGGCTTCTACATCTCTAGTTTCCCTTTCCCCCGAAACTCAGTCTGAAGAAGGGTCTCGAACCGAGACATCGCCTGTTCCTTTTCTCCAGAGATGCTGCCTGGCCCGCTGAGTTACTCCTGCTTTTTGTGTCCATCTTCGGTGTGCAGTTCCTTCCCACACATTATGATCAACAAGTTATTTGTGAGAATCCAGCCTCTTCTCCCACCCTATAAATATCAGGCCCCTATACATCAGAGCCAAATTGGCGGAACAGCACCTCATATTTTGCTTGGGCAGCTTACAATTGTTTTTTTTTTTTGTTTTTTTTTAAATTTATTTTATTAGAAGTAGACATATTATAAAGTATAGTTGCATATTATAGTAAAAAAACTTTTCATATACATCAGTCATACATTATTAAAATTTTCAATTGTCGATTACTGCTACTTCTAATGTTTTTTTTAATATAGAAAAAGAGAGAAAGAGATAGAAAAGTTATAAATATCAAAAAAAAAGAACAAAAAAGGTGGAATGGATTACTTATAATACGTCATTGGAGATAGGTTCGTAGGTTATAAAATATGACTTTTCATCTAATCCTGAGTTCAAGTTTCAGTTGGGATTTCGTGCCGGGCCAGTCTATCCCGTCAGATAATTAATGAATGGATCCCATATTTTATCAAAAAGTTCTTGTTTGTCCATTAAGACAAGTGGCAGCTTACAATTGTGTATGTTGATTTATCAAATTCCAAATAACCCTTGCATCCCCTCTCTCTCGGTCCCTCTCCCACCTATGTCGTTCTACTCGTTTCAAAGTTGTCTTGCTGAGTTTCATTGTCTGTAAATTATTTTCACCAAGCCAACAGTTAATAATGGCCTTTAAGATGGAGCTGCAGATGCTGGAAAATCATAGGTGGACAAAAGTGCTGGAGAAACTCAGCGGGTGCACCAGCATCTATGGAGCGAAGGAAATAGGCAACGTTTCGGGCCGAAACCCTGCAGGGTTTCGGCCCGAAACGTTGCCTATTTCCTTTGCTCCATAGATTCTGCTGCACCCGCTGAGTTTCACCAGCACTTTTGTAATTGTGGCCTGTTTCCTTTATCATCGTGACTTTTTCGCAAACCTTTCATTCATTCGTTCTATATCTCTCAATATTATCATCTACGTCCCTCGTTTCCCTTTCCCCTGACTCTCAGTCTGAAGAAGGGTCTCGGCCGGAAATGTCACCTTTTCTCCTGAGATGCTGCCTGATCACTGAGTTCCTCCAGCTTTTTGTGTCTATCTTCGGTTTAAACCAGTGTCTGCAGTTCCTTGCGACACATTGTTTTGCTTCACTCATTCCTGCACCAAATGCCACATGGTTGGCACCAAATGTTGGCAATTCATACATTATGTACAAAAAAAAGTTAGCTGCGCTTAAAGTATTATGTATAGATACAGCAACACTGAATGACACAAAGAATGTAAAGAGCTTTCTCTGTGTTTATCTTTTACCTAGACTTTGATTATGCATAAAGTTTATTTTTGAAACAATTTAAAACAAGTCACCCTGGTTATCTTTGTTCTTGTAACAGTTCATGATTTTTCATGTGATATTTATGATTTCACAAAAGGACACAGACCGCTGGAGTAACTTCAGCAGGTCAGGCAGCATCTCTGGGGAACATGAATAGGTGACTTTTCCAGAATGGTCTCGACCCGAAACGTCACCTATCCATGTTCTCCGGAGATGCTGCCTGAACTGCTGAGTTACGCCAGCACTTTGTCCTTTTGTGTAAGCCAGCATCTCCAGTCCCTTGTCACTGCATTGACAATTTCACAGTTGTGTTCAGACCGGAACAGTCTGTTCCAATGCACAAGCTTCGTTTTAACCTTCTCTGCAGATTGCCTCCTTATCATTTGGTTTAAAATCCAGCTTGACAATGTTAGCTTTCATTGCAAAAGGATTTGAGTATAGGAGCAGGGAGGTTCTACTGCAGTTGTACAGGGTCTTGGTGAGACCACACCTGGAGTATTGCGTACAGTTTTGGTCTCCAAATCTGAGGAAGGACATTATTGCCATAGAGGGAGTGCAGAGAAGGTTCACCAGACTGATTCCTGGGATGTCAGGACTGTCCTATGAAGAAAGACTGGATAGACTTGGTTTATACTCTCTAGCATTTAGGAGATTGAGAGGGGATCTTATAGAAACTTACAAAATTCTTAAGGGGTTGGACAGGCGAGATGCAGGAAGATTGTTCCCGATGTTGGGGAAGTCCAGGACAAGGGGTCACAGCTTAAGGATAAGGGGGAAATCCTTTAAAACCGAGATGAGAAGAACCTTTTTCACACAGAGAGTGGTGAATCTCTGGAACTCTCTGCCACAGAGGGTAGTTGAGGCCAGTTCATTGACTATATTTAAGAGGTAGTTAGATGTGGCCCTTGTGGCTAAGGGGATCAGGGGGTATGGAGAGAAGGCAGGTACCGGATACTGAGTTGGATGATCAGCCATGATCATATTGAATGGCGGTGCAGGCTCGAAGGGCCGAAAGGCCTACTCCTGCACCTAATTTCTATGTTTCTATGTTTCTATGTTTGAAACTTAGCAATCGGAAGTTTATGAGGCTCGATCTGTTTTTCCATGAAAATGTATAGAAAATAAGAGTGGGTAGGACCAGAAAATTTTTCGAACTTCTCCTTACCCCTTTTGAACATGAACGATATTATTTGTATTATTTGAGTTACTTATTTGTTTGTTTTCCTTTGTGTTTTATTTTATTTTTTTTTATTGCTTACAAGTTTATTTGTGTTTGTATTTTTTAACATGTTCAATAAATTAATAGTAATTAAAAAAAATAAAAAATCTTATACCATTGGTCCATGGGAGATGCGAGGAAAGAGAGGGAGATTCAAAGCAGGTGGCACACATTAGTTCAGTTTAGTTTAGAGCAGTGCTTCTTAAACTGGTGAATGGTTCACCCAATGGTGAATGAAATTATTTTAAGAATTTATGTTTTTTGCTCATGTGACAAAATTAATTATATGTAAAATTATACACGGGAGAATAAGACGGAAATTACCAAAAAAACATCAGTTCAGTTTTATTTGTCATACGTAGGTTAACACAGGGTCAACGGTACAATGAAATGTGTTTGACAAAACAACGGGTCACCTCAGCAATGATATTACAAGGATAAAATCAAGGTAGAAAAAGATAAGATAAAAGTGACATTGGTCAGTAAAAGACAATAATAAATAAAATAATCAACATATACAATGTGCTTATGAGCTCAGAAGCCTGATGGCATAATGATAAAAAAACATGAGAAAATTTAGTTGAGGTTGAGTTTGATTTTGTGTTACTCAAGGATGAATGACACTGAAAAAGTTTAAGAAGCACTGGTTTAGAGATACAGCGCGGAAACAGGTTCTACAGCCCACCGAGTCCACGCCGATCAGCAATCCCTGCACATTAACACAATCGTACACACACTGGGGACAATTTACAATTTTACCAAGCCAATTCGCCTACAAACTTGGACGTCTTTGGAGTGCGGGAGGAAACCGGAGCATGGATAGGTGACGTTTTGGGGTGAGAGGCTTCTTCAGACTTAAGAGTCGGAGGAAGGGCTTTAACACGAATCATCACCTGTCCATTTACTCCAGCGATGCTGCCTGACCCAATAAAAGATTTAAACCAGTTTAATAAAATAAAATAAAATTTAAAGAAAAAAGCACCTGTAATCTTTCTCTGAGCAGTCAATTTTATCTTATTGATGTCAATGTACTTGGTCATGTTAACACAGGATGGTTTGGATGGATTTCCCACGGCCTGGAACAGCTGAGATGTTCATGTCACCATTGGACTCCATGAGGAGACGACTGACACAGCAGCAGCATCTTATGGCAGTCATGCTGCAGAATGGAAGACCTTCACTTGGGACTACACCAGTCATGTGCATATCAGTCAACAAATCAATGTAGAAACAAGGAACTGCGGATGTGGTATATTCCAAATCATCATCATCATTATTACCGTTGAAAACATCAGTGCCTTACAATGTTATGTACGACAGTGATCACAACTTCTACTGAAGTGTGGATGGCCATTGGCTCGCTAGAAGCTCATCCCCCCCTTTGACAGGTCTTGACCATGGAGCAGGTGGCACGGGATTACATGGTACCCGTGGCGGGGGAGACTCTTTATACCAAAGATAGCCACAAAGTGCTGGAGTAACTCAACAGGTCAGGCAGCATCTCTGGAGAAATAAGATGGATGACGTCTTGGGTCGGGACCTTACGTTCTACTGAAAGTAGGGGGCGAGGGGAAGCGGTGAAGAAGTGGGAGTGAGAAAAGACCAGGACTAATCAAGGCTGGTCACAAATGACCTCAGGCAAGGCCAGGGGAAGAGGTAAACAATGTGGAGAACTGTGGAGCCGGTAAAATGACCAGGTGGAGGAAGGAGGCAATGGGGGGAGGGAGAAGGGAGTGTAAGTGTGAATATTGGCCAAATTAAATACACCATTAAATGGAGGATCCCTGCACTTGTCAGAATGGCTTAACCCTTGTCAGCTGAACTTTACAGGCTTTGGATGGCGCCAGCCAGTCTAGGCTCAGACTGGTATGCAGGATGGTGAGGAGTCCAGGTGTTCCCCTTGTTTCTCCTAAATTGATAAAATGTATAGCAGTTTTGCAAACAAACCCTAAATGCATCATTTGGATCGCTGCAAGGGCATTGTAAATAGTATAAATAATGTTGCGAGATGGTCATCCTGTTAATTGGTCGATGATTGGTCGAACTGTTGAGCCTTGGAGAAACTGTTTGAATCTCAGGGCACATGTTTCAATGTTTATTCTTGTTTGCTTCCTTCTAGAGCTCTATTTCGAATACAATGTGTTAGTCACTGTGTTATTGGGTTTGGGAAATGTCTATCATATACTGTGTTAATTGATATCTGTTATTGGACAGTATAGAGACCACCCCCATGTGGTTCGGCACCTCAAGTTTCGGGGACATATAAAAGGCCGCTCCCACGAGGTCCTGTGTCGATCTTCTGGGAGAGCGCTTGGGACTGCGTGACCTTCTGGAGTGTCTCTGCTTGAACAAGGCTAGGAGGGCTAGGTCAGGCAGATACGAGGATTGAACCAGCGGTGGTTAGGTATAGTAGTGGGAACTGTTATTGTGTTTTGTCAAAATAAAGTTTATATGCGCAAATGCTTGACTCAGTATTTCAGTGACTGAAACTAGACTGGGGGGAAGCTTAGAACGGGCTATTTACATAAGTAAAAGTTACTTAAAATTAGAGCATTCAATGTTCATACCACTGGGTTGCAAGCTACCAAGCGGAATATACGATGCTGTTCCTCAAATTTGCGTATGACATCCTTCTGGCAATGGAGGAGGCCCAGGACAGAACAGTCAGTCTGGGCACAAAAAGCTGGAGTAACTCAGTGGGACGGGCAGCATCTCTGGAGAGAAGGAATGGGTGATGTTTCGGGTCGAGACCCTTCTGCAGACTGTCCCGCTGAGTTACTCCATCTTTTTGTGTCTATCTTCGGTTTAAACCAGCATCTGCAGTTCCTTCCTGCAGTCAATATGGGAATGGCAAAGGGAGTGTTAGCAACCGGGAGATTCCGCGGGATCTTGTCAGACATTTGGCCTGAATATATTTTAATTCATCTGATAATAATCTATACATAATACAGTCGTTATCTTTGAATGTGCAACCATGTCAAATCTTATTTTAGAATCTAACTCAATGATACCTAATATCGAATATATTTCTGTAAAGTCAGTAACATTATCAAAACAATCTAGTAGATTTACCAGTGTGCAGGAAGGAACAGCAGATGCTGGTTTAAACCGAAGATAGACACAAAAAGCTGGAGCATTTCAACGGGACAGGCAGCATCTCTGGAGAGAAGGAATGGGTGACATTTCGGGCCGAGACCCTTCTTCAGACTATCCCGCTCAGTTACTCCAGCATATTGCGCCCATCAGACTGAAGAAGGGTCTCGACA
The DNA here is from genome assembly GCF_028641065.1 of Leucoraja erinaceus. Classification (NCBI taxonomy): domain Eukaryota; kingdom Metazoa; phylum Chordata; class Chondrichthyes; order Rajiformes; family Rajidae; genus Leucoraja; species Leucoraja erinaceus. Next base: position 7,755,384 of record NC_073385.1, on the reverse strand, counting down.
CGAAACGTCACCCATTCCTTCTCTCCAGAGATGCTGCCTGCCCCGCTGAGTTACTCCAGAATTTTGTGTCTATCTTTAGTAGACTTACCAAATGAGTGCAATTGTTAACTTTCATCCAAATTACTCTGCAGTGCGAAATAAGACAAGATTGCTTTCCTTGTCCGATATTAAATTGAGCTTCAAACATTCATATAATGTTTAGATGTTCCCCGCCAAATTGCATATTGCTGCATTAATAACATATGCAAGAAGAATCTCGCAAATTCATAGAATAATTCTCTCATTATTCAACAAGAGTTTGATACGTTGAATGTCCTTGCAACAGATGGGGAGAGATTGGCTGGTCTTACACATTTAGATAGATATTTGTTGATTCATGGCAGGTTGGTGTAGTTGGCAAGGTGAGCACTTACTTCCATCACAAATTGCCATTGAAGAGGTCTTGTTGAGCCACCCTTTGCAATACCAAAGGTCTGTTGGCTACACTCATGGTGCACGGATTTTGACCAGTGATAACGGACTAGAACGCACAAACAGAAAACAATACGTGGCAGGACAAGGCTGTCTGGCCCCACGTTCCTGCCCTTTTCATTCAATACGATCATGCCTATTCTAATGGGCCTGTCCCACTTAGGCAACTCTTTAGGCGACTGCCAGGGACTAATTTTAATGGAATTTACCTACAACACCTGATGACACCACCTACGACAGCCTACAACAGCAAAAATAGTCGCCACTTTCGGCAAAAAATGTTTTACATGGTGAAAATGTTGTGGCAGTCGCCTTTAGTCGCTCAAAAAATCGCCTAAGTGGAACAGGCCAATAACCCCCCTCCTCTGTGCCAGATCCCCGTAGACCTTAATCCTCCAATCTTCCAAACATGTATGTACCTCCATATAAAATATTTTCTTTTAGTTTAGAGAAACAGGCCCTTCGGCCCACCTAGTCCGCACCGACCAGCGATCCCAGAACATACTGAGGACAATTTTACATTTATACCAAGCCAATCAACCAAAAACAACGTGGAATCTTTAGATTGTGGGAGGAAACCGAATATCTTGGAGAAAACCCACGCAGGTTACGGGGAGAGCTTACAAACATCATGCGAGCAGCACCCGTAGTCAGGATCGAACCCGGGTCTATGACTCCACTGCTGCGCCACCGTGCTAATCTCCAATAAAAGGAATTAAATTGACATAGCGACTTTTATAGCCAGGCTGTTTTTTCTCACATGGGAAGCACACAGACAAGATGGGGCACCTTGGTCGGCATGGGCAAGCTGGGCCATAGGGCCTGTTTCCATGCTGTATGACTCTAAGGTAATCAGGCATACATACCAGCCACCATCGAACAGCAGTATTATTGATGGATCAGCTATAGACTTGATGATTGAATTATATATATTTTTTAATAATTGTGTTGCACTGACGTCCTGTTTTGTTGCATGGTGTTTTTTTCTCATTAGGTGTAATTTATGGAAAATTTACTGATCATTGATGTTTTTGTGTGTTTATCTAAGTGCATGTGAAAAGAGTGGATAGAGTAAATGTGAAAAGAATGTTTCCACTAGTGGGAGAGTCTAGGACCAGAGTCCACAGCCTCAGAATGAAAGGACGTACTGTACCTTTAGAAAGGAAATGGAGAGGAATTTCTTTAGTCAGAGGGTGGTGAATTTGTGGAATTCTTTGTCACAGAAGGCTGTGGAGGCCAAGTCAATGGATATTTTTATGGCGTAGATTGACTTGATCAGTGTGGGTGTCAGGGGTTATGGGAAGAAGGCAGGAGAATGAGGTTGAGAGTGAAAGATAGATCAGCCATGATTGAATGGTGGAGTAGACTTGATGTGCTGAATGGCCTAGTTCTGCTCCTGGAAAAAAAACTAAGGAGCTGATCGTGGACTTTAGGAGGGCACAACATCTGAGGATGAACACACCATTGAAGATCATTGGGGATACTGTGAATTGGGTGAGCTGCTTTAAATACCTGGGAGTCCACATCTCAGAGGATATGACATGGACATCACACGCCGCCACACTGGTGAGTAAGGCAAGGCAGCGCCTTTACCTCAGGCAATTGAGGAAATTCAGAGTGTCCCTGAGGACCCTCCAGTGCTTCTACTCAGCGGCTGTGGAAAGCATCTTGTCTGGAAACATCACAATTTGGTTTGAGAAATGCTCTGCCCAGGACAAGAAGGCTCTGCAGAGGGTAGTGCGTTCGGCCAAACGCACTATGGGAACTACACTCGCCCCCCTGCAGGAACTATACATCAGGAGGTGCAACTCCAGAGCCAACAAGATCATGGGGGACCCCTTCCACCCCAGCAATGGACTGTTCCAGCTGCTACGGTCAGGCAAATGCCTCCGTTGCCATGCTGTGAGAACGGAGGAGGATGAGAAGGAGTTTCTTCCCAGAGGCCCTGAGGACTGTAAAGTCCTGTCACATCAGGGACTAACTTTTACTGTACCAATTTACTGTTGTGTGGCATCTTTTTAAAATTGCTGTTTCTTCTTTGTTTATTTTTCTCCCACAAATATGTAATTACTGATTCTGTTCCATTCTGTTTTGTAGTTTGTTTTGCACCATCCACAAGCATTGCCACTTTTAATTTCACTGCACATCTCGTATGCGTATGTGACGAATAAACTTGACTTGGAACTTATGAACCTAATGCGAACATATCCAGTTCGGAGAGTGAACCTGACCTTGATTAACACCACATCCAAAAGGCACCTGGCCATGAGGCAGCTGTTAAGTGTGTACTGGTTTAGCTTAGAGAAACAGGTCCCTCGGCCCACCGAGTCCGCACAAACCAGTGATCCCCGCACATTAACACTGCCCTACACACGAGGGACAATTTACATTAATACCAAGCCTGTACGCCTATAGTGACTATCTAGGACAGAAAGAAAGTGAATGAATGAATGAATGAATGAAAACTTTATTGTCATTCAGATATACACCTAGACACAGTGCACCTTGAACGAAATTTTGTTGCATTTTACTCTCCAAAATCAGTTAAAAGTTAAAAGTTCCAGGTGCGTCCATAAAAATGCCTCATGCGCATGGTTCTGTAAAATAAATATATGTTAAAAAGTTTTTAAAAAGTGACGATATTTAAAAAGTTCTAGCCTCGGTTTTAATGGTGGTGACGAGGAACTGCATTTCCTCACACATTGTACCTAAATACTTGGGTGATATCAGGCCTTTCCAGAAGTTGTGTTGGAAGGAACCGCAGGTGCCGATTTACATCGAAGATAGTCACATAATGCTGGAGTAACTCAGCGGGACAGGCAGCACCTCGTGAGTGAAGGAATGGGTGACGTTTCGGGTTGAAACCCTTCTTCAGGCGCACCTACCTTCCAGAAGGTAATGTGGATAAAATGGAGGTGCGACGGCAAGCCGTTTTGTTCAGACTTTTTCAGTAAACGCCAGGTGTTTGGTTAGTTTGCAGAGGTTGCAAAGAAACTGGCAGATACTGGTTAAAAAAAAACCACACAAGTAAGAAAGGCTGTAAACAGACTGTAAACAAGAGTTCCGTTCATCAGCGGTGATACAAAGCAAAATAACAGCAAGGAAACACCTTCAAAATGAACAAATATAGAGCTCGAGGGGGAGCCTTGTAATTACAATTATTAAGAAACTTACAAAAGGAGAAAAGAAAACTAATTACCTTAAATATATCAGGATAAGTACACAATAGCACAAATTTTCTCATCGCAAGCTTAAGCTGTAGGATGGGCAAGTTAAAGAAAGAAAGATCTGAATTTATACATTACTTTCGACAACCTCAGGTAGTCCAGAGTGTTTACAGCAATAAAGTATATTTTTAAAGTATGATTCTTGGTGCAATGTAGAAAATGAGGCAGAAGATTTGCACACAGCATTGTCCCGGCCAAAAGCTGTGTGAAAATAACCATGCAAACTTGATTAAGGGGTAAATTATAGACTGCGCTACCAATTTTAACGACCCTTGCCCTTCGTCAAAGAGGTACCTTGGGGTGGAAGAAGGGAAGAAGGGAAGAAGAGAAGAAGAGAAGAAGAGAGGTACCTTGAGATCATTTATGGCCATCTACGAGAGATAGCCATGACCTGTTTTAACATGCAGGAACCAACTTGCAATCAGACATTTAAAAGTGGGAACTTCCACATCAGCACAGTGGCGTTGATCAGGCATGGCACGGTGGCACAGCAGTATAGTTGCTACCTCACAGCGCCAGGTACCAGGGTTTGATCCTGTCTATGGCTGCTGTCTGGACGGAGTTTGTACGTTCTCCCCGTGACCTGCATGGGTTTACTCCGAGATTTTCAATTTCCTCCTGCACTCCAAAGACTTACTGGTTTATAGGTTAATTGGCTCGGTGTAAATGTAAATTGTCCCGAGTGTGTGTAGGATAGTGTTAATGTGCGGGGATAGCTGGTGGCGCGGACTCAGAGGGCCGAAGGGCCTGTTCCAGTGCTGTATCTCTAAACTAAACTAAAGTAAAAGACGGAGTAGATATTTGGGGAAGGATACATCTGGGCAAATACTCTGGTGAAAAATTGAGGTTTTGTCCTTTCGGTTGTTATTGCCATAATATTAAAAATTCCGTAGTCAGGATCAAGCACTCGTAGTCAGGATCGAACCCAGATCCCTGGCGCTGTAAGGCAGCAACAACCGCTGCACGACCACTGCACAAAATCAGAGTAGTGCAAAAGAACAGAAGCAGAGCACGATATAGAATAACCGAATGAGGTAGAGTTACGAGTAAAGGGCCACTTGGTCATTTTTTTCGGCGACTGCCGGCATCATTGACTGATGTGTCAGGTCACCGGAACATTAGCGGCATGATTCGGCGTGACGCGGTGTGATGTGGCGTGACGCGATGTGATGCGGCGTGACGCGGCATGATGCGGTGTTTTTTCAAGTGTCGCAACACTTTATTTTGTCGCTGCTGGATTTTGAAATGTTCAAGATCTTTTGCCGACCCTGATATGACGCCGGCAGTTGCCGAAAAAAATCGCCAAGTGGGACAGGCCCTTAAGAGATTGCGACAGTGCCTCAGGGAACAGGGATGGGAATTGTGATTTGTTCAAGAAAAACTAAACTGGGGAAGAAGTTGTCCTTAGGTCTGGACATCCAGGCTTTCAAGCTCCTGCAGTTTCTCTAATTCTTTAGTCATAGGGTGTTGAATCGGTGGAATTCTTTACCACAGAAGGCTGTGGAGGCCGAGTCAGTGAATATATCTAAGGTAGATAGATAGATTCTTGATTAGTACGGGTGTCAGAGGTTATGGGGAGAAGGCAGGAGAATGGGGTTAGAAGGGAGAGATAGATCAGCCATGATTGAATGGCGGACTGGACTGGATGTGCCGAATGGCCTAATTCTGCTCCCATCACTTATGAACTTATGATCTATGATCTTCTCCGAGGAGCAAGAAGACAGCAAAGGGAATTGCCGGGGTGACGGGTGTTCTTGATGATACCTCCATCTTTCTTGATGCAACACATTGTGAAGATGAACTGGAGGGAAGGAAGTGACAAGCCGTGGTGGATAGCAAGCCTGGCATTGTGTGCAGCAACACAAGTAGTCACTACACGAACTGCCATGAAGTTTGGAAATTCTTTAATGCCAATGTCTAGAGGATTTAAAGAAAGAATGCAAATTAAGATCTGCTCTTCAGGACATTAAGACATTCTCATTTCCCTACTGCCTCCAGGTATTTTCCAAAATGTTACAATGTCCACTAATTTTCCAAAGTGTTATAATGTCTGCCAATTAATGTTCACCAATGTTCACAAAAACCTTTATAAACGGACTTCGCGACTAGCATGGGATTGAATATTGGCTCGGACTCCAAGAGAAAGTTCCCTATCGTTTGTCAAGGAACTATTTAATCCAGTTGAAAGGGCAGGCATGTTTATTGGCTTTCAAAAAAACAAGACATGTTTTCCATGAGTTGTTGTCTTACAGCACCAGAGATGCGGGTTCGATCCTGACTACGGGCGCTGTCTGTACAGAGTTTGTACGTTCTCCCCGTGACCTGCGTGGGTTTTCTCCAAGATCTTCGGTTTCCTCCCACGCTCCAAAGACGTACAGGTTTGTTGGTTAATTGGCTTGGTATAAATGTAAACTGTCCCGAGTGTGTGTAGGATAGTGTTAAGGTGCGGTGATCACTGGTCGGTGTGGACCCAGTCGTCCGAAGGGTCTGTTTCCGCCCTGTATCTCTAAACTAAACGGGAAATATCAGCTGGAAAATGATGAACATGTTTCTCCGGGTCCCAAACCCTCAACTTGTGAAGCAGATGAGAGTATCTCCGCTGAATTGTATGGCCATTGAATGAATGAATTAATTAATTAATACGTTTATTGGCCAAGTATTCACATACAAGGAATTCACATACATTGAATGCATATGTCGTCACTATACAATCAAATACAAGAGGAACAAACACTCACCTGAATTTTTTCCTGAGTTTTTTCGATCACTTTAAGTGAAAACTAATTAAAGTCAGATCCATTCAAAATGCCTTCAATTCAAGATATAAAAGCAAACTTCCTCAATGTCTGGCATTCATTGCACAACCCTTCTGAGCAATTTTAGAGTTTGGTCCATTGTTTAGGGGAAACAAGGAGAATTGTTTGCAGCCTAGCTTAAACGCAATCTCCACTGATTTTCGGATTGAAAGGCAGCTCTATAAGGCGGTGGTAAGGTCGAAATTGGAATATTGTGAGCAATGTTGGGCAGCATATCTGAGGAAGAATGTGCTGGCTCTGGGGAGGGTCCAGAGGAGGTTTACACGAATGATCCCAGGAATGAGTACGGTCGGTTTACATTCCTTCCCCTCCCCTTCCCAACTCTCCCACAGCCTCATGTCTCCGCTCTTCCTTTCTTCTTCCCGCACCCCCACCTCCACATCAGTCTGAAGAAGGGTCTCGACCCAAAACGTCACCTATTCCTTCGCTCCATAGATGCTGCCTCACCCGCTGAGTTTCTCCAGCATTTTGTGTCTACCGTAGGTTAACATATGATGAGCGTTTGACGGCACTGGGCCTGTACTCGCTGGAGTTTAGAGGAATATGGGGAGGGGGGGCCTCATTGAAACGTAGCGAAAGACTTGGATAAAGTGAATGTTTCAACTGGTGGGAGAGTCTGGGACTAGAGGTCATAGCCTCAGAATTAAAGGATGTTCTTTTAGGACGGAGATGAGGAGAAAACCGGAGCACCAGAAGGAAACCCACGGAATTACAGGGAGAACGTGCAAACTCCACAAAGACAGCACCCCACGTCAGGATCGAAAGCGGGTCTCCGGCACGGTGAGGCAGCAGCCCTGCCAGCAGCGCCGCTGTGCGGTGTACTGTGCACACCTCAGGTAAAGACTATTTGAGGATCAGGATCTCGAGCCAACAGCACAGAAAAGGTGTTCTGACACCGTTCTGATTCTAGTACACTTCAAGGCTGGAACACATTAGGTTTTGGGATTCGGACAGCAAAGGTGACGGGGAAAGTGATGTTGAAACCAAAAGATCGGTTCTGATTTCACCGATTGGCGGACGAGACACAAAGGACCTCGCAGTCATCTCCTGCTCCTATTCCCTCTGTTATTATTTCTCTTTGTTTGCCTAAGTTTCTATCATCGACCTTTAGCTTCCCACAATGTTCACTGCATTAACACATAACTGCAGACTCTTCACCATCTTTCTTCCCCATCCCCCAGGGAGACACAAAATATTAAATCGACAGATTTTTTTTTTTTTTCTCTCAGTGTACTAGTTGAACACTTATTCTTAATAGGTGGCAATTTGCTGGCTGTCATTTGGATTCGAAGTGAGAACGTCAATGATATTTAATGCACAGCCCTGGGAATTAATGAACAATAATGTGAGTTTCTCACAGAGCTGTAATATTTATAGATTTTTTTCTGGGAATTTTTTTTCTCTTCTCTACCTTCTCCTTATAAATAAAGAGCCGGCAATTCCACATGGCTGAAATGGGAAACGTTCTGTTAACCAACTTGGTAAAATTGACCACGGAGGGCTGATCTCTCTTGGTTGTGTTAGAATATCTCTGTGCTCAGTTAGGTCCATGTTCTCCAGATATGCTGCCTGAGTTATCACAACACTTTTGTGTTTTTTGTTGTAAACCAGTATCTGCCATTAAAAAGGAATATGGGATACATACCTACATTAGACAGGGCATCTATACATAACTGAAAATTTGATATTGTGCACTTCCAGTTTGTGCATTTTTTTCAATTCGCACAAAAACGGTACGCGATAGTGCTACGATTTTTTGCCAGGTTACTCACCGTTCTCCTGTGCTGCGAGTGCAACAAGGTTCATTCCGAACGGTGGTATATTGTAAAAGTTATCGGTTAAAAACCGCACGTGCACAGATTCTTTCAGTCAGCGCCACGCAGATTGGTCTCTTCTCCTGTCAGTCAATGCCACGGCCAAGATGGCGACGCCCCTTTCCAGCTCCATTGGCGGCAGCCTGTCCCACCTCACTCACAAACTCCAGTCTCCCCTCTTCACAGTAACTTGTCTATTGTCTCCCCCACCACCGGCGGTGGCCATGGGGGAATTCAGTGGAGGCCAATTGGAGGCCCTGGTCCCGTCTCTCTCTCCCTCATCACTCACCCCTCTCTCCTGCCCGCCTCCTGCAGCAATGGCGGTCCCGTCTACCCGTCCCCCGGATCCGTCTCCTCCGCCGTCACCGTTGCGTTAACTCACCCTCACGGCCTTCTTGGAGGAGATCTTCTCCACCAACTAATCGAAACTCGTGGTGCCCACCATGACGAGCACGAACTCCATCGCCTCCCGGCCCGTGGCCCGGCCATGCAGCGACAGTGAGCAGGCAAGCAGCGGATGGGCCGAGCAGCAGCAGCGGGCGGGTGGGCAGGGCGGGGATGGGCCGAGCAGCGGCTGAGCCGGAATGGGCAGAGGGAGGGAGGGAGATTCGGGTTGCAGGGTGGCCAAGCAGTTTGCGTGGAGTTTGAGTAACTCACACACACACACACACACACGATGCAAACTGGTCCAATCGTCAAGCCAACTGGATCTAAACCACAGCTAACAATGGAGGGAGGGGGGAGTGACTGAGGGTAGGGGAAAGGAGAGCGAGGGGGAGGTGAGGGAGGGATTGGGGGATGGGAGGAGGAGAGGGGAAAGAAGAGGAAGGGTGAGTGAAGGGGAAGGGAGTGCTGGGAGACGAGGGGAAATGAGCCGTGACTGCGAAGTTGGGGGCTATGCGTGAGTGGTGCAATATTGTGTTGGGGGGGACGGGTTGCATTGGAGGAACAGGTGAGTGGTGGAATATTGCGTTGAGGAATGGGTTGCGTTGGGGGACCAGGTCTCCCATGTGACAGGGACCCAACGGGTCCCACTTAGTCTAGTGGAACTTAAAACCAAGGGGGTACGGATGCAGGTCATAAATGTGTGTGGTTCTGGCTGCCACCTTAGTGGGAGATGGTGACAATGGGAAGGGTACAGAAGAGATTACCCAGAATGTTGCCTGGGATGGAGAATTTCAAGTATGAGGAGTCACTAGATATGCTGGGTTATTTTTCCTTCGAGCAAAGAAGGCTGAGGAAGGTCCTGCTCGGAGTATACACACTTCCAAAGGATGTAGATAGGGTGGAGAGTGAGAAAATCTCCACCCACACCGGCCACACATTGGCACAGCAGTGGAGCTGCTGCCTCACGTTACCATAGACCTGGGTTCAATGCCGAGGATGGGTGCAGCGTCAGTATTTGAAATTCCCCTGGCGTGTACAAAATCATGAGAGGATTAGATCGGTGTACAAAATCATGAGAGGATTAGATCGGTGTACAAAATCATGAGAGGATTAGATCGGTGTACAAAATCATGAGAGGATTAGATCGGTGTACAAAATCATGAGAGGATTAGATTGGGTGGATGTACAGGCCCCTGCCTAGAATAAGGGAATCAAGAACCAGAGGACATAGGTTTAAGGTGAGGTGGGGAGGTGGGGGGGGGGGGGGGGGGGGGGGGGGGGGGGGGGGGGGGGGGGGGGGGGGGGGGTGGGGGGGGGGGGGGGGGGGGGGGGGGGGGGGGGGGGGGGGGGGGGGGGGGGGGGGGGGGGGGGGGTGGGGGGGGGGGGGGGGGGTGGGGGGGGGGTGGGGGGGGGGGGGGGGGGGGGGGGGGGTGGTGGGGGGGAAGATTTAATAGGAACCTGAGGGGGTAACTTTTTCACACGTATGGAACGAGGTACTTGGGGCAGGTAGTATTGCAACGTTTAGGAAACATTTAGGCAGGTACATTGATAGGATAGGTTTATGGGGATATGGGCCAAATGCAGACCTGGTGGGACTAGTGTTGATGGGACATGTTGGTCGATGTGGGCAAGTTGGGACAAAGGGCTCTGATTCCACACTACATGAACCTATGACTAGAAGCAGTGGCGGACTGTGTCTAAAAATATTGGTTGCCAGGAGACAAAGGGGGCCCACTTCATCAGGGGCCCACTTGCCATCGGGCAAGCTGACACCCTGGACAGTCCGCCACTGACTAGAAGATTACAGGCTGAGTTCTAGCTAAAAATGATTTGCATTGGGAAGTAGCTGATAGGTGGCATAGGCACAAAGGTCTGAAACAGCTGTCTCCATGCTGTAGGACTCCATGAGAAATAGTTCAGGCAAAGGAATTCAAAAGGTATAGACTGTCAGATTACACAGTGGGTGCTTAGTTGAAGCACGCATGGATTTTGGCAGGCTTTGACATTGATTTGGATTGCAATGTTTATTTTGCGTGGCATTTATTTTGGTTTTGTTGCCAAGCAGAGTTCATAACACTAGTATCAGAGGGAAGATAATGTAGGCAACTGCCAGGGTTATGCTAATGGTCAGCACATTTGCATAGTTATGCCACGGTAGTTACGAATATCCCAGCCAGAACGAGCAGGCTATCTTTTCTCCCTTTTTTCTTCATCTCTGCCTTCAGGCTCGTTTTCCTCATTTTCCTCAAGTCCCCCCTTCAGCTGATCCTCAACTGTTTGTGTTGTAGCCTGCGGCAAGGATTAAGCCTCACGCACGTCCCACAGACTACTTCAAATGCCCTTGGCCCCACTCACTGGGATCTGAACGACTGCAGAATCATTTGCGAACTATTGAGAGGTCTGCCCCGCCCATTGCCTCTGGCGCCGTGATGTCCAATACATGTCAGATGGGTACAACATAGCGGGAGAGTCTTGGACAAGAGGCCATAGCCTCTGAGTAAAAGAGCACACCTTTAGAAAGAAGATGAGGAAACATTTCTTTCGTCAGAGGATGGTGAATGACCTATGAAGAACGTTTGTCGGCACTGGGCCTGTACTCGCTGGAGTTTGGAAGATTGAGGGGGGACCTCATTGAAACATACAGAATAGTAAAAGGCTCGGATAGAGTTGATGTGGAGAGGATGTTTTCACTAGTGGGAGAGTCTCGGACTAGAGGTCATAGCCTTAGAATTAAAGGACGTACTTTTAGGAAGGAGATGAGGCAAACTTTCTTTAGTGAGAGGGTGGTGAATCTGTGAAATTCTTTGCCACAGAAGGCTGTACATGACATTAGTGGATAATTTTAAGGCAGAGATAGATAGATTTTTGATTAGTACAGGTGTCAGAGGTTATGGGAAGAAGGCAGGAGAATGGGGTTAGGAGGGAGAGATAGATCAGCCATGATTGAATGGCAGAGTAGACACAATGGGCCGAATGGCCTAATTCTACCCCTATCACTTATGACCTTATGATCTAATGTGTGGAATTCATTGCCACAGACAGCTGTGGAGGCCAACTCAATTGATTTAATATTCGGAAATCAAGTATGAAATAAGGATGAACTAATGGACATAACATGCTGGAGTAATTCAACTGGTCAGGCAGCATTTCGGGTGAACATGGATAGGTGATGTTTCGTGTCGGGAACTGCAAAGAACTGCAGATGCTGGTTTATACCAAGGATAAACACAAAGTGCTGGAGTAACTCAGCGGGCCTGGCAGCAACCCTGGAGTAAAGGGATGGGTGGCATATCCTTTTTCTCCAGAGGTGCTGCCTGACCCGCTGAGTTACTCCAGCACTTTTGTATCCTTTTGTGTAAACCAGCATCTGCAGTCCCTACTATCTACAAGGGTGGACTGGTGTCTCTTATGTATAAGTTAGAGTGAATGGAACTTGATACTAAATTTTTCCTGTTAGTTAATCTTTTAAATACAATATTCCACCAATTAACAGCACTCTGCTTTCCGCAATAAAATAAACCAACACAAATAATAAAAGCATTTATAAAACATGGAAACATGGAGCTGTTCAAACATACCCTGTCTTAAAACAGAGACACACAGGAACTGTGGGTGCTGGGACAGTGAGCAAAACACAAAGTGCTGGAGTATCTCATCAAATTAGACAGCATTTCTGGAAGATAGACACAAAAAGCTGGAGTAACTCAGCGGGACAGGCAGCATCTCTGAAGAGAAGGAATGGGTGACGTTTCCAGTCGAGATCCTTCTTCAGACTAACTCCGTTGTCACTCCAGCTTTTTGTGGCTATCTTCAGTTTAAACCGGCATCTGCAGTTCCTTCCTAAGATTGTCTGGAGGAAGCGGATAGGCAATGTTTCGGATGGGGACCCTGCAAGAGTCGTGACCCGAAATGTTGCCCTTCCATGAACTCCAGGGATGCTGCCTGACCTGCTGAATTACTCCAGCATTTTACGCGTTACTGCCCCAAAAAGAGAAAATGTTAGCAAAAACCATGCCTTGAAAGAAGTCGTTTAGCTGAAAGGTTTTCCTTGACGATTACTGATAGCAGTGAGCTGCTGAAATACTCCAGGACTTTTGAACATTCTACCCAACATACCACATTGTGTATTGCAGTTTGGGGCTGAATTCTCTGAGTAAATAAGGCAAAGGGAAGAAGAACTATTGCTGTTTAATGCAAACACCTAGCCCACATCTTTATGAAGTTGCTGAAAAATGAGTGTGCCTCTGTACTGACTGTTTTACTTCAGTCTTCAGTCTCCATTCAAAAACTAAACGTCTTGCCAGGGGAATATTCCCAGTCAGAACTGACAGTCACAGGCACAAGATGTTTCTGTAATAAGGAATACTGAACAATAGATGGGAAGGGGACGCATTGTTACAAGGTTATCATGCCATGGATTATGTTGTTATATTTTGCAGCCCTTTCACTCCAGACCATTATTGAGATTAGTCCGTTTAAGAAGGAACTGCAGATGCTGGAAAATCGAAGGTACACAAAAATGCTGGAGAAACTCAGTGGGTGCAGCAGCATCTATGGAACGAAGGAAATAGGCAACGCCTCGGCCCGAAACGTTGCCTATTTCCATCGTTCCATAGATGCTACTGCACCCGCTGAGTTTTCTCCACCATTGAGATTAGTCCCTCAGCTTTGTGCTTCTCTTTCCCATTTGAATTTGCGCTTTATTCCAAGTGGCCAGTTGCGTTTCTGCCTTGCCACGACGAGCCTATTAATCGAAGATAGACACAAAATGCTGGAGTAAGTCAGCAGGACAAGCAGCATCTTTGGATAGAAGGAATGGGTGACGTTTCGGGTCAGGACCATTCTTCAGACTGAGCGTCAAGGGAGAGGGAGACAGAGATAAGGAAGTGTGGGGTGTGAAAACGAGATATCAAAGTGGACGCAGATCAAGCAAAATGTAGAATAGTTCATTGTTAACTAGGAGAAGGTGACAATGAAGCCTACAGAGTTGCAATTTAATCCTGTTAACCCCTATTAATCATTTATCTTCAGTCTTTCCACTAGGGCCTTTGTTCAACACTTCATCTATCTCAGGCGGTTGAAGCAGGGACTATCGTAATGTTTACAATACATTTAGACAAGTACATGGATCGGCCAGGTGTAGAGGGATATGGGCCAAGTGCAGGCAGGTGGGACTAGTGTAGATGGGGCATGTTGGCCGGCATTGGCAAGTTGTGCCGAGGGGCCTGGTTCCACGGTGTGGACTCTATCTGAAGAGCAGTGCCCTCTCTAGCCACAACCCATGGAAGAGTCAGCCCAGGTTCAAGTTTGGGAGCAGAGGTTGAACTTACGATCTTCTAACATGCTTGATCTGCCCAATGGCAAGGTCAGGTGCAATAATATAAACATACATGAGTTCATAGGTGTTAGGAGCAGAATTAGGCCATTTGGCCCATTAAGTCTACTCCACCTGATCTATCTCCCCTCCTCAACCCCATTCTCCTGGCTTCTCCCCATAACCCCTGACACCCATGCTAATCAAGAATCTACCAATCTCCGCCTTGCAAATATCCATTGACTTGGCCACCACATCCTTCTGTGGCAAATAATTTAGCAGATCCACCAACTTTCTTTGCATGAGTGCCAGAGTACCAGATGAGCAGTGCTGAACTTCTATCTATCTCTCGGATGACCCTCGGAATATCCTTGAATGCTAGCTTTACCTTGCGCTAAATGTTCTTCACTTATCATGTATACATGGTGTACATGTATTACCTTTCTGCTGGCTGGACAGGACGCAACAAAAGCTTTTCACTGTACCCCCGTACACGTGACAATAAACTAAACCAAACTGAACTGCCCTCTCTCACACAATCCCTCACATCAATACTAATCGGATCCTGAGAGGCATAAATGTCAGACAATCCCAGCCCATTTCCTGACAGTCATAAGTTCACAACACAATGGTAGCCTGAAATTTGGCAAAATTGTCTGCAATTTGGTAATCACACGCTGAGAAGCTTTGACACAAACAAAGACACTCAATAAATTCAGAAGCGTATTGACATTAAGGTGTAGGAAGGAACTGCCGATGCTGGTTTAAACTGAAGATAGACACAAAAAGCCAGAGTAACTCAGCAGGTCAAACGGTATCTCTGGGGAAAAGGAACATGCGACGTTTCGGGTCGAGAGTCTTCTTCTGACCCGCTGAGTTACTCCAGCTTTTCGTGTCTATCCTTGACATTAAGGTACATCATCGTGAAGATCAAAGAACTGCCCTGAGTTATGTCTGATCCAGAGTACAGAGGATTTGAGATTTTGTTAGGGTCGCGGGTAATCCTTTAGCAAGGAAAATCCGTCAACCCTCTGCAAGATTAGCTCAGTCTAAAACCCCAGATAAAATATTCGGGGAGGGGGGTGTGTAATGTACAGGAGATGAATCACAGAGGTGTCTCTAAAGTAATTCAGATAGTTTTAATTACCGCCGTCTTTCTTACTATTGTTAGAGCGCTTTTACATTTAAAAAAAAAAAAGAATTAAAGTGTGGAACTGCTGCATTTACGAAGAACCCTGCAATTTGGATAAAACGCTCCTTTTCAAAGTCTCAATTGTGCAGAAGCAGGCATTTAGCGGGCAGAGAAGAAAGGGCCAGGCCAGGTAAACACAAAAGCCTCTTTTATAATCAAGCGATGTGAAAATGCAAATCGCTACACTCGCGGCTAATGTATCTTTGTAAGTGCACGAAAATAAAAGCCGGCAAGGTTATCACTCACTTCCATGTCAACAGCCCACGTCGACAGGTAGCAGCAAAATACCACCCGGGAAACTCTATTCATCCAGCCCAGCGGGACGACTGCTTGTAATTACCATTGGCCTACTTATTTTCAAAAAGTCCAATGCCAGATATTTTTCTTAATAGGTGAAGTCGAAGCTAAAGAACTGTAATTTTAATCAAATTCTTCACAGCTGCATGTCTCTTTCAAGAGAAATTGAGGATTTAAATGTATGTTGTTGGGCTCATCGAGTGATCACAGCAGGAGGGAGACTGACAGTAATTATCTTACACTTTAAGGTATTCTGCTGCCAAGCTTCTCCGTTCTTTCTTCTGGGGAAGAGGGCAAGTGCCTTGAGACATTGAGAAAGACAGAATTCACCACCTCCCCACCCCATCTTTTTAATTGAAGCATAAAATGGCTCACTACAATGCAGCTCTTGCCCATCTGGAAGTTTTAAAGTCGCTGTGTGTTTCTGTGAAAATTTGTGTGCGTTGGGCCCGTGTGTTTCTGCATGCATGCGTGTGTGAGTGCGTGTCCATATGTGTGCTTGTGTATGTGCCTAAGTACATGTGCCATATACACAGTGTGAGTCTGTGAACATTTGTGCCTGTCTGTACATCTGCATTGAGGTGACAACTTGAGTCCAATATGTGTTTATTCAACCATGTGTATGTGCGCAGATGGATGTGTGTGTGTACATGTGCAAATCTATGAGTGTGCATGTTTGTCAGTGTGTGTCTTGTCTTAATATGTGCATGTATCTGTGGTGAGGGGTGTGCATACATGTATGCATGTATGCCCGTGTATGTTTGCATATCTATGCCTCTCAGTGCCTAAGTGCATGCTTTGTAAACATTTGCCAATGTGTAAATGTATGTGTGTGTCTGTGTGCTTGCTCGAATGCGTATATGTGTGTCATAGAGTCATAGAGTGATACAGCGTGGAAACAGGCCCTTCGGCCCAACTTGCCCACACCGGCCAACATGTCCCAGCTACACTAGTCCCGCCTGCCCGCGTTTGGTCCATATCCACCCAAACCTGTCCTATCCATGTACCTGTCTAACTGTTTCTTAAACTTTGGGATAGTCCATGTCTTAAATACCTCCTCTGGCAGCCTGTTCCATACACCCACCACCCTCTGTGCGAAAAAGTTACCCCTCAGATTCCTATCAAATCTTTTCCCCTTCACCTGGTCCTTAATTCCCCTGAATCCCCGATTGCTCTGGGAAAGGGACTGTGCATCTACCTGACCTATTCCTCTCATGATTTTATACTCCTCTGTAAGATCACCCCTCATCCTCCTGCGCTCCAAGGAATAGAGTCCCAGCCTACGCAACCCCTCCCTATAGCTCAGACCCTCAACCCCTCCCTATAGCTCAGACCCTCAACCCCTCCCTATAGCTCAGACCCTCAACCCCTCTCTATAGCTCAGACCCTCTAACCACCTAATTTCTGCTCCCGACCATGGTCATAGAAGAGAGAGGGTAGATCAGGACGCCTAGGAGCATCTACCCCAACTATTCCTCTTGTGACTTTATACACTGTTTTCTCCTCTGCGTGTGTTTGCATTTTGTTGTCTCTGTACTGTACACTGACAATGACAATTAAAATTGAATCTGAATCTGATTTGTGTGTGTGTGTGCGAGGTGTGTGCGAAGCGTGTGCATGCGTCTGCGGTGCCGTGCGTGTGTGTACACATATGCAAACGTGTGATTCAACATGCACCAGAATTTGCTGCCAGTGTATGGGGAAGTTTAGTGACGTCTGCCATCGTTAAGTCGCGCAGATTGTGCAGCAACTTGTGGCGAGGAAGAGCTACCCAGTGAGGAAGAATCACCACAAATTGCTGCATGATTTCTGCGGCTCCGCTTTTAGCCTCGGGAAAAGGGCAACTCACCCTCACTCTCCCCGAGAGTTTTACAAAATTGCTGCATTTACACATTAATTGCCAATTAAACTCCCTGCAGAAAGTTAGGGCCGCTACTCAACAGTGTAAATCTTTTTAATGAGGAGATTTATGTTCCAAATATTTTTTGAGTTGTACTACTTATTACCATCATTTTATAGCGCAGAAATAATTCACTCAAACCGACCGGTCTCTGCTGATGTGTAAACATGACATCATGTGAAATAGAAGCGGGTATTGACTGTTCAGCCCCTCCCGTCTGCTCTACCATTCAAACAGATCAGGTCTGTTCATTCACCTGCACCCACCCATTTTCCTCAATTCACAGAATTTCCAATAATCCATTGATACAGAGAGTCATAAAGTCAGGTGTAGGAAACATAGAAACATAGAAAATAGGTGCAGGAGTAGGCCATTCAGGCCCTTCGAGCCTGCACCGCCATTCAATATGATCATGGCTGATCATCCAACTCAGTATCCTGTACCTGCCTTCTCTCCATACCCCCTGATCCCTTTAGCCACAAGGGCCACATCAAACTCCCTGTTAAATATAGCCAATGAACTGGCCTCAACTACCTTCTGTGGCAGAGAATTCCAGAGATTCACCACTCTCTGTGTGAAAAATGTTTTTCTTATCTCGGTCCTAAAAGATTTCCCCTCTATCTTTAAACTGTGACCCCTTGTTCTGGACTTCCCCAACATCGGGAACAATCTTCCTGCATCTAGCCTGTTCAACCCCTTAAGAATTTTGTAAGTTTCTATAAGATCCCCCCTCAATCTTCTAAATTCTAGCGAGTACAAGCGAGTCTGTCCAGTCTTTCCTCATATGAAAGTCCTGACATCCCAGGAATCAGTCTGGTGAACCTTCTCTGTACTCCCTCTATGGCAAGAATGTCTTTCCTCAGATTAGGAGACCAAAACTGTACGCAATATTCCAGGTGTGGTCTCACCAAGACCCTGTACAACTGGAGTAGAACCTCCCTGCTCCTATACTCAAATCCTTTTGCTATGAATTTTGTGAGAAGGAAGGAACTATAGATGCTGGTTTAAACCGAAGATGGACACAAAAAGCTGGAGCAACTCAGCGGGACAGGCAGCACCTCTGGAGAGAAGGAATGGGTGACGTTTCGGGTCGACTTCAGACTCTCTCCAGAGATGGTGCCTGTCCCGCTGAGTTACTCCAGCTTTTTGTGTCAATCCTCGTCATAAAGTCATACACCACAGACGCAGGCCCTTCGGCCCAACTAGTCCATGCCGACCAACAACCCCCCACTGAAGCCAGTCTCTCTTACCTGAGTTTGGCTCCTTTCCCTCCAAATCTTTCTTACCCATGTACCTGTCCAAATGTCTTTTAAAAATCTCGAGAATACTCAAGACACCTACTACCCTCTTAGACAGAGAATCACAAAGATTCACAACCCAATGGGCAAACAAATTTATTTTCATCTCTGCCACCCCATATTTTGAAACCATGGCCCCTGGTTCCAGATACTTTGGCCAGGGGAAATACTATCCCTGCATCCAACCTGTTGTGTCCCGTAACAATTATTCACGTTGCAAAGAGAGTCATAGACTCATGTAACACAGAAATAGGTTCATGCCATCCATCAGAGGACATAGGTTTAAGGTGAAGGGGGAAAGATTTTATTGGAATCAGAGGGGTAAATTTGGGTGGTGGGTGCATGGACCGAGCTGCTGGAGGAGGTAGTTGAGGTAGGTACTATTGCAACGTTTAAGAAGTAACTAGACAGGTACATTAATAGGGCAGATTTAGAGGGATATGAGCCAAACGCAGGCAAGTGGGACTAGTGTAGATGGGACATTTTGGTCTGTGTGAGCAAGTTGGGCCGAAGGGCCTGTTTCCTCACCGTATGACTCTATCAGGTACCCAACTAAATCTTTCTCTTTCACCAGCAATTGATCTGCAGCTCCTATCCCGTGGCAATTCAGATGCTCCTCCAGCTGCATTTTAATCGTTCCAAATCACCTCACAGCCTTGTTCAATTCAGGAAGGCATAGACTTAAGGGCCTGTCCCACTTACGTGTCCTTGGCACGCAAATTACACGACCTACCGGTTGCGTTGAGCCGAGACGGTCCTGCGAAGGTCGCGCGCGATTTCATGCTTAAGCGCTTGACGTCATTTGAAGATGGACACAAAGCTGGAGTAACTCAGCGGGACCGGCAGCATCTCTGGAGAGAAGCAATGGATGATGTTTCATGTCAAGACTCTTCTTCAGTCTGAAAAGACCCGAAACGTCACCCATTGCTTCTCTCCAGAGATGCTGCCGGTCCGGCTGAGTTAATCCTGCATTTTGTGTCTATCTTCAATATTCTTGGCCCCGCTCTGGGAGTAGAAGTGGAGGCGGATCCGGACCGCAACGGCCGTGAGCCCCAGGCCGAGCGCGGCGATCGTTTGCCTGCTTCTGCTGCTGTTGGAGGTGAGACGTTGCGTCGCGCCAGGGTCTTGGGCCTGTCCCCCTTTGGCCGTCAGTTTCGCGACAGGCCTTTGGCGCGCGAAGATTTAGTTCACGACAAAAATCTCGGAGCCCCGCGCGATGTCACGCACAACTACATACCCCTCCGCGCTTCTCAGTGGGACCGGCCCCGCGCGGCCAAACGATGCCCATGCACCTCAATGCGACCACGCGGTTGCGTAATTTGCGTGCCAAGGACACGTGAGTGGGGCAGACCCTTAAGTCAACTTAATCTCTGCTCGTAGTACAAATCCACCATCAAAGAATCAATCTGGTGAATCATTCTCGTGAGATAGACACAACATGCTGTAGTAATTCAGAGGGTCAGGCAATATCTGTGGAACAAGAGGAGGGGTGACATATCCTTTTTCTCCAGGGATGCTGCCTGACCCACTGAGTTACTCAGCACTTTTTGTCCATCTTTGTTAGAAACCATCATCTGCAGTTCTTAGTTTCTACAATTAATCTCATGACCCTTCCCAAGCAGATTGCGAAACCAGACCTCTACACAAGTGTGGGTTCACCAGTACTCTATATCATTCCAGTAGGTCATCTTTACTCCTGTGCTCAAAGTCTCTTCAATAAAAGCCAACAAACGGCCTGCCTTCCAAATTATTTGTGCATTTTCACATGCACAAGAAGATCATAAGGTTATAAGGCCATAAGTGATAGGAGCAGAATAAGGCCATTCGGCCCGTCAATTCCACTCAATTCAATCATGGCTGATCAACCTCTTCCCTCCTAACCCCATTCTCCTGCCTTCTCCCCATAACCACTGACAACCACACTAATCAAGAAGATCCATTGACTTGGTTTGCACAGCCTTCTGTCTTCTGTGAAGATCAAAGAGCAGTCATTCACCATTAAAAAATATGCTTTTTTCAACAGTTTCATGCCAGTGGATAACCTCCCGGTGTTCCACTTTATTCCAGTCATATTCTTTTGCATTTACAGGTTGCTGAGTCATTGTTTTCCACAGAACAGGAGTGGTTAAGTTGTTAGCTAGAGTTTGGTAGCTAAGTTGGTATCTAGAGTTTGATTTGGATTATGGATTCAACTATATTCCAGGGGAAAAATGCTGGTCGGAGTGGTGGGGGGGGGGGGGGGGGGGGGGGGGGGGGGGGGGGGGGGGGGGGGGGGCGAATGCCATTAGTCGAGGAGTTATACAATACGGAAACAGACACTTGGACCGTCTCATCTAAGCTGACCTAGTTGTCTACTGAGCTGGAACCAGTGACTTGCCTTTGACCCAAATCTGACATTTTTAAATTTTGTTGTACATGGTTCATGTTACAATGACAATAAAGAAACTATTCTATTCTATTCTATTCTAAATCTCTATAAACGTTTTCGAATCACATACCTTCCAAATGACATTTAACCATTGTAATTTTACCACCTTTAAAGCTTCTTCTGGAGCTCGTCCGATATAATCTCACCCTCTGTGTGAAAAGATTGCCTCCCCACCATCCATTGTCCTTGGATGACCTCTTTCACTGTCCAGTATACCACCATAATACTCGTATAAGGCCCATGAATGGTTCTCCCATAAGCAAAGGGGGTCGTCTTGATCTTCCAACCTACCTCATTGTAGACCTTGGACCTTTACTTTGTAACTGTAGCACCGCAATGCTGCAACACGATATCCTGCACTCCAGTATTTATCGCTTTGCACTACCTGTTGCATGGATTGATTGTACTGGTGATTTGACTAGATACAGTCGTACACAGATTAACCTATCCACTGTATATTGGTACACATGAGCATAATAAACTATGCCATAATAAACCATGTCAAATACCTAAACCAATGTTGGTGTCATGCAGAAGCTTACTAACCACGCCAGCCACAGTCTCATCCAACTTGGTCATGTAGTTAGAAAATATTCCATGGGACACTTTCAAGGAGCGGGGGAAGTTAACTGCAATGCTCTGACCAGCTCAATCAATAAAACAAAATAAAACAGACTATCTTCAAACTGGAGGAGGGTTTCGACCCAAAACGTCACCGAACCTTGTCTCCAGAGATGCTGCCAGACCCGTTGAGTTATTCCAACATTTTGTGTCTACCTTCAGTGTAAACTAGCATCTGCGGTTCCTTCCTACACGTCTAGTCACTATCCTGTTCTGGTTTCTGTCAGCTTGCTATGCATAGCTTGTTTCCAGTGTTTTCCATGTTACAACAGAGATCCCACTTCAATAATGCTTCATTGAGTGCTGATCGTTCATAAGTTCATAGGAGCAGTGTGTAGGCCATTGAGTCTACTCCACCATTCAATCATGGCTATTCTACCTTTCCCTCTCAACACCATTCTCCTGCCTTCTCCCCATAAAGTATGATGCCCTTACTAAGCAAGAATCTGTCAACTTCCACTTTAAAAAAAACAATGACTTGGCCCCCACAGCCTTCTGTGGCAATGTACTGCACAGGTTCACCACCCTCTGACCAAAGAAATTCTTCCTCATCTCCTTTCCAAATGTACATTCTTTTCTTCTGACGTCGCGCCCACTGGTCCTAGACTCTCCCAATAGCGGAAACATCCTCTCCACATCCATTGCTTTGGGACATTTGAAAGAGACTCGGAGGGCTTCTATAATTCTTATATTTTATAGTTATAATGCTCTGTCAGACAGCTATCAGCTATCGCATGTACCCGCATTCATTACATGTGACTAGCAGTAGCAGTTGTGTCAATGTGCTGGGGTGTTCATTTTGTTTCATCTGTGCAAGATGAAGCCACCTCCCTTCTCAAGCCTACTCCGGCCTACAATATAATCATGTCTCCGGACTGCTACAGGCCCCTTCACCCCTCTTCTGTGCCAGTTCACCACGCATGCAAATGTGCATCCATGCATGTGTGCATGTGCTTGTCACATTTGCTTGTCACACTGTGCGCATATTTGAGTGCGTGTGTGGTGCATGCGCTTGTGTGCAGAGGGTGGAAAGTTTCATGTGTCGACAATGCAGCGAGTATGACAGTGACGTGGGTGGCACAGTGGCGCTGGGGATAGAGCTGCTGCCTTACAGCGCCAGAGACCCAGGTTAGATCCTGACCACGGGTGCTGTCTGTACGGAGTTTGCACATTTTTCCTTTGACCGCATGGGTTTTCTCCAGGTGCGCTGGTTTCCTCCCACACTCCAAAGTCGTACAGGTTTGTAGATTAATTGGCTTTAGTAAAAAAATCAAATTGTCCCTAGTGTGTAGAAAAGTGCTAGTGTACGGGCATCATTAGTTAGCATGGACATGGTGGGCCGAATGGTCAGTTTCCGCACTGTATCTCAAAGCTAAACTAAACAGCAGAAGTGCAAAGACTCAGACACTGCTCCAAAGCATTTGTATAGTTACTATGCCAGGAATTAGTGCAAAAACTGAGGACACTACAAGCCAGAAATGAGAGGAGAGTTACAAAGTCCTTAAAACAACATTGTGAAATTCTCTGGTGTCAAAGAAGAGATAGAATCAAGAATGACAGGATGATGCTGGATCTCAGAGTACAATGGAACACTGTTGAAACAATCTCCATGCAGAACTCTCCAAACCTTAGACATGTAACACTGCTGAATACAGAACGGTAGCCTACACATATTCAATTAGGATAAAAGAATAGTGAACAAGAAGGATGGGGAATGCAAAGTATGGAAGGATGGAAATACCAACGCTGGAAGCTGAGAAAGACAAAAAATGCTGGAGTAACTCAGCGGGGTAGGCAGCATCTCTGAGGAGAAGGAATGGGTGACGTTTTGGGTCGACACCCTTCTTCAGACAGCATCCAAGTTCTCCAATTTCTGCCGGCAGATAAACAACCATGTACTTTGGACAGGTACATGGACATGATAGGTTTAGAGAGATGTAGGTCAAAGAAAGACAGGTGCAACTAGTGTAGATGGGACCATTCTCACGTTCCAATCTTCTTCCAACTACCATTACCATCTTCACCAAGTACTGAATGCAGTTTGGCATTTTGTTCTTGGCTATGACATTGAAGGAAAGTGCAAGTAATTCAATTTGAGACTGTTTTCTTGTTTGTTTTTTTGCCTTTTAAAAATTTTGACCACCTGACTACATTTTACAAACTGCAGCCATGATATTCCATAGTTGGTACAAAAAGCCGGAGTAGCTCAGTGGGTCACAAATTATTTTCCTCCAGAGATGCTGTCTGATCCGCTGAGGTAAGGGCCTGCCCCACTTACGCGACCTTGGCTTGCAAATTACGCGACCTCGTGGTCGCTTGAGGTGTACGGGCACCGTATGGCCACGCGGGGCCAGTCCCACTTAGAAGCGCGGAGTTGTGCGGGGCTGGTTCCGACATTGCGCGGGGCTCCGAAAATCTGACAGTGTCCGAAATCTTTGGCATGCAGGCGCATTGCGGTCGTACGCAGCATCTTGACAGCGTACGCAGCGTCTTGATGGCGTACGCCTAGCGCGTGGCGTTGCGCCATGACATCACCGCCCGGCGTGGCGTTGCGTGATGACGTCACCGACCGACGCCGTGCGACGCCCAAATTCAGTCAGCCCTTCCTCCTGACCCAGCTGATTGGTAAGCATGACGCAAATGACATCAAGTGTGAACTTAGCGCATACTTAGCGTGCATTTAGCGCGTACTTAGCGTGAACTCCGCTTCTGTTTGGTTGGGCCAAACGCACGCAATCGCATGCAAGTGGGACAGGCCCTTAACTCCAGCTTTTTTTGTCTATCTTCGGTTTAAACCAGCATCTGCAGTCCCTTCCTGCACAATATTCCATGCGACTGTACTGTTCGCAGCTCAAACGATGCAGCTTTGACAGTGCACGTGGCTGCAGGAAACCTGCATCCTTTCTGCAACAATGAAATATGTATATCATTAAACAAACCAACAACAGGTGTTTCTTCATGCCATGCCAACCATAATATTGCTCTAATAAGTGACGATTTAAAGTAGGTAGCTTCCAAATGATTGTGGGCAGAAGACTAATACTTCAGACCTTCGAATGTAATTCCACTGTCTGCAATTAAATGATGCTTGTTTATTTTCTTAGATGGCATTTTTATGAAAGAGATGTTTTATGAAAGTCTGAATTGTATGCAAATTGTGTATTTACACAATACTCATGAACGTATGCGTTTAATGAAAATGTGACTTCATCCTTTTTTCATGACACATTGCAACAAAATATATCTCAAGAAAGTTAATGTTCACACACTGATGAAATTGTGCGACCATATATGTTTTTCCAATAAAGTATATTCACAGATATATTTTCAGTTTTCTTACACTCATTTGTTTTAAGAAAATGTGCAGTCACATATACACATTTTATAAAATTGTACACTTATGCACATCTTATAATCATTACAGTTCGAATATCTAATGAAGCTACTGTCTTAAGGGCCTGTCCCACGAGCGTGCGACTGCATGCGGCAAGCGCGACACAAACCGGAAGCGGGGGCCTGGCGGAGGTCGAGTGATCACCGTACAGGGCCTGTCCCACCAGCATGTGACCAAACCGGAAGCGGGGGCCGCGCAGAGGTCCAGTGATCCCGTACGAGTTGACGTGAAGTTCGAGCGAAGGCGTACTGCGTCAAGACGCTGCGTACAGCGTCAATATGCTGCATATGGCGTCGAGGCGCAGTGCACGCCCATCAAGGCGATGCGTACGGCCTCAACGCGGCTGCGGGCCGGTAGGCCGTTGCCGCGCAGAAATTTAAGACAGTGTCAGTTTGTCGGAACCCCGCGCAATGTCAGGACCAGCTCTGCACAACTCCATACGACTCCGGCGATCGAAGTGGGACCGGCCCCGCGAGGCCGTATGGCTCAAGCGACCACGTTAGGTCGCGCTTGTCGCATGCAGTCGCATGCTGGTGGCACAGGCCCTTTACTCGTGGGAAAAGAGGAACGATAAATCCCAAAGTTAATTTCAAAGGTGCAGGGAGGGACTGCAGATGCTGGTTTAAACCGGATAGCCACAAAATGCTGGGGCAACTCAGCGGGACGGGCAGCGTCTCTGGAGAGAAGGAATGGGTGATGTTACGGGTCGAGACCCTTCTGCCGGAATAGAATGATATTCAGATATGCTGAACGTTGATCCACAAATCACTGGCAACTTCCTGAACTAAGTTGCAGTCTGAACACAATAATATTGCCATCCACTGCAACTAAAAGGCAGAACTAAAAATAAACTTCCTCCCATTAGCATTTCACTGCTCTAAATCCTTTTATTTTCAACACACACACAAAAAAAATCTTCACAAATCAGTATGCGCCATCCACCCAGTATTGTGGGTCAATTGAAATCCTTACAAGATAACGAGCACATGAATCTCCACCCCCAGTCACACAGCCACGAGCCATTGTTTCTTTATTTGCTTAATTTGCCTGCACTGATGGCATGCTGCAGCTTCCTCAACACCATCCAGCTTGCTATCCCGGTACCATAATTACGAATAAAAACCTGTCATTGTGCATTGGTCAATTATGTGCCACTGGCAGAGAGGACTCTTGTTAGGCACCCATCTGGAGAAAGCTCTATCTTAAAGGGCCACCCGCATCTGCAAACTGTTGTGCAAAAAAAAAAAAAAAAATTATTGCTTGCATCCATTGCTTTTTATTTTGTAACGGTAGGTGCCGGCACGTCTACAAAGTTAAACACTAGATTTTTTTTGAATTTTGCTATAAAATTGCTGAAATAATTAACGATTTAAAACAGGGTAGCTTCGAAATTATTGTGAGCAGAACACAAGCAGTTCAGATTTTGGATGGTTTTCCACCGTGTGCAATCAAATTATCCCCTTGTTTATTTTTCCGAGACGGCAATTTTATGAACGAGATGTTTTATGAAAGTATTTGCATTCATCTGATCAAGGCATGCAAATTATATATTTACACAATACTTATAACCATGCACAAGGTTGATGTTAGTGTTAATGTGCGAGATTCACTGACGGGCAGACTCGGTGGGCAACAGTGCTGGTTTCCGAGCTGTATCTTTATTAAGCAGTTTATTAATTTATAAGTTGATTGGTCACACGGCATGGTGGCACAGCGGTAGAGTTGCTGCCTTACAGCGCTTGCAGCGCCAGAGACCCAGTTTGATCCCGACTACATTTGTTAAATTTTGTTTAATGTATTTATAATGACAATAAAGTGTATTCTTATTACGGGTGCTGTCTGTGTGGAGTTTGTACGTTCTGCCCATGACCGCGTGGCTTTTCTCGCACTCTCTACTCTGGAAAGTAGATCAAAACCAGAATGTCCAAAGGAACTTGGTCTTGGAGGGGAGAATACCTCTCAAACTGCGGAGAATCATGGACAATACAGCTCACCCCCTCCGTGACACACTGGTCAACCTGAGGAGCACCTTCAGCAACAGACTGGTTCTACCAAATGCAGTACAGAACGCCACAGAGATCCTTCTGCCCTGCGGCTATCAAACTGTACAACTCCTCCCCACTTCTGCCGTGGGGGAGACTGACTGATTCCTCTCTCCCCCCCCCAATCTTTGCACATCCCCAATCCTTTCCACTCGTCAC
Source organism: Leucoraja erinaceus (assembly GCF_028641065.1). Lineage (NCBI taxonomy): Eukaryota > Metazoa > Chordata > Chondrichthyes > Rajiformes > Rajidae > Leucoraja > Leucoraja erinaceus. The sequence continues at coordinate 7,728,024 of NC_073385.1, read as the reverse complement.
TTTCAGTTTCATGTTTCATGGATTTTGTGTTACATGACTGTTGGCAGATCAATTTCCCTCCTGGGATAAATAAAGTTCTATCGTATCGTATCGGAAATCCATGTGGCCCCAGGTAGTATGTGCAAACTCCACACTGACAGCAGCAGAGATTTAAGCTCAAGTCGCTGGAGCTGAGAGGCAGCAACTTTACTAACTGTGTGGCACTATAGGCTTGGATAAACCTACATGACAACTTAAACTGAAAGTGTGTGTTTTATAGTGTAAGGTATTTTGATTTTTCTTTGGGCAGGGAGCCTCTGGGAGGATGTTAATCACATCTTTAAATAAATTGTAAATGCTGCACTGATGCAGAGCACTAACTATTACTTCACATGTCCTGCGGGTAGTGAAAGTACCAATTAAATCCTTAAATTATTATTGTAAATAAACTTATTCTAAATTTGTTAAGTATTTGTGGGAGTTGAGATGATTTTCCAAGGACCATCTGAGTTTTAAATTCACAGTCAGGCCCTCATTTTTTCTGTAAAGAATAGAGATATTTATTGACGTCTCCAGGTGATTAGTGCTACAATAAAGTTCTATGTCAGAGTTAATTGATTTGTATAATTCAAAGTGTTGAAACAATTATGTGCTTGCAGAAAGGATGATCTCACCTATGTGCCCCTTTCCGCATTGTGTTTAGAACGTGCTGTAGAAAAGACTCAAGTCGGACGCGGCTTGTCCTAGACTTAGATCGGGTGACATGCAAATCAGCAAAGAACCTTGATTAATAAAATTTGGAGAGAAAAAACCCAGCAGATTCAGGAAATCTGAAACAAAATTGGAAAGTGGTGGAAGTCAGGCAGCATATGTGGAAAAATAAATAGATTTAATGTATAGATTGACATAAAAACGCTGGAGTAACTCAACGGGTCAGACAGCATCTCTGGAGAAAAGGAAGAGGGATACTGAGTTGGATGGCGGTGCAGGCTCGAAGGGCCGAATGGCCTACTCCTGCACCTAATTTCAATGTTTCTATGTTTCTATGAGTCAGGGGAAAGGGAAACGAGAGATATTGACAATTATGTAGAGAGATATAGAAACAATGAATGAAAGATAATGATGATAAAGGAAACAGACCTTTGTTAGCTGTGGGCCGGGTGAGAACGAGTTAGACAATGAGACTCAACGAGACGATTTTGAACCTGGTACAACGACTTGGGTGGGAGAGGGATGGAGAGAGAGGGAATGCAAGGGAAGTTAGAGAAATCAATATTCATACCTGTCTGAAGAGTCAGAAGAATGGTCTTGACCTGAAATGTCACCCATTCCTTCTACCCAGAGATGCTGCCTATCTGGCTGAGTTACTCCAGCATTTTGTGTCAGTCTTCAATATTCATACGGCTGGGTTCTAAGCTGCCCAAGCAAAATATGAGGTGCTGTTCCTCCAATTTGCATCTGACAGTGGAGCAGGCCCAGGCCAGAAAGGTCAGTGTGGGAATGGGAAGGATGATATAAAGTGTTAGGCAATCGAGGCATCAGGTGGACTGAGCGGAGTCTTGTCGTTTTGTCTCATTGTCCATAACTTGCTATCACCTAGCTCACAGCTAGAGATGTTGTATTGTATTGTATTGTATTCAAATTTATTGTCATTGTCTCAATTTGAGACAACGAAATGAATTTCCCTTACAGGCAGTATCATTAAAAAAATCACAAAAAAAATAAATAAATAATAAATAAATAATAAAACATATTAAAAATAAAATTGAAATTGAATTAAAAAAACCAAAAAAAACCCACAAACACAGAAAGTCCACGACACAACATAACATAAATGGCACCAAGGTGAGGATGGCACCATAGTCCAGCCAGCCTCCCCTCCGTGTTCATCCGTGGTCGGAGCCTTCCGAGCACCCGCAGTCGCCGCCCCGGGTGGCCCGATGTTCAGGCCCTCACGCCGGGCTGGTGGAACGCCGACGCCGAACCCCGACGGTGAGCATCCTCCTCCTGTTGTCTGATCCGCTGAGTTATTCCAGCTCTTTGTGTGTCTACCTTCAGTTTAAACCACCATCTGCAGTTCCTTTCTACACAATAGATTTAATCTTTCAGGTTCAAGACAAATGGAAAGATTTGCTTGGGCCCCCAAGGCAAAGTGAATGAAGCAATATCAACCCCATAGATTTTGACTGTGATATCATCCATGGCTTCATGGTTAGATGGTCAGCAACTAAACCAGTTCTGGTTGCCCCATTACCAGAAGGATGTGAACAATTTGGAGAGGATGCAGAAGAGTTCCACCAGAATGCTGTTTGGATTAGAGTCAGTCAACCCCATGACAGAAGGGGAGGAGTTGTACAGTTTGATAGCCACAGTGCGGAAGGATCTCCTGTGGCATCCTGTGCTGCATCTTGATGGAACCAGTCTGTAGAAGGTGCGAGGTTTGACCTGCATCTCTTCCAACCTCATCTATTTGCGTCCGCTGCTCTAGATGTCAGCAGATCTATATCGGTGAGACCAAGCGGAGGTTGGGCGATCGTTTCGCCGAACACCTCCGCTCGGTCCGCAATAACCAAGCTGACCTCCCGGTGGCTCAGCACTTCAACTCCCCCTCCCACTCCGTCTCCGACCTCTCTGTCCTGGGTCTCCTCCATGGCCACAGCGAGCAGCACCGGAAATTGGAGGAACAGCACCTCATATTCCGTTTGGGAAGTATGCATCCTGGGGGACCATGAACATCGAATTCTCCCAATTTTGTTAGTCCTTGCTGTCTCCTCCCCTTCCTCAGTCCCCCTGCTGTCTCCTCCAGAACAACCCAGCCTTCGGGCTCCTCGATCCTCTTTTCCTTTCTTGTCCCCGCCCACCCCCGCCCCCGATCAGTCTGAAGAAGGGTTTCGGCCCGAAACGTTGCCTATTTCCTTCGCTCCATAGATGCTGCTGCACCCACTGAGTTTCTCCAGCTTTTTTGCGTACCTTCGATTCTCCAGCATCTGCAGTTCCTTCTTAAACACTGTAGAAGGTGCTTCTCAGGTTGACCAGTGTGTCATGGAGGGGGTGAGCTGTATTGGCCAAGATGCTCCGCAGTTTGAGGAGCATCCTTCCTTCCACGACCAAGCTCCCGTGAATCCAACTCCGCCCCCAGGATGGAGCCGGCCTTCCTGATGAGTTTGTTAATCCAGTTGACCTCCGCGACCTTCGCCCTGCCACCCCAGCACACGGCAGCGAAGAAGATTAGCACTGGCTTCCACGATTGGTAGAACATCTGCAGCATCTTACTGCAGATGTTGAAGGAACGGAGCCCTCTCAAAAAGTACAGCCGGCTCTGTCCCTTCTTGTACAGGGCCTCAGGGTTCCTGGACCAGTCCAGTTTACTGTCCAGGTAAAGTCCAAGGGATTTGTACTCCTTAGTAAACTGCACATCCACATGGGCGTGATTATCCCTTCATCAGAACAACCCAAAATGAGTTGTGTACCGATCCCTCTAATTAATAACTATCCTTAAGGTCACTGCACCCATGTCCCAGGCAGGGAAATAGATGTAAACTGGAGAGAATAGAACATGATCGGGTATCTATGTATAGTAAAAATGGCTTGTTAAAAATGAACCATTAATAAATGAACCTCACAATACAAACAGTGAGCTCCCCTAATATCATAGCGTGGAATTTGAAAGCAATGATTAGACTTAGAAGCAGGTTGTTTTATTTTTAAATAAATGAAAGACAATAACTTCTCCTTTCAAAGTTTCAGCCGAACTGGCGAAAGCACTCAGTTACTGAGGGGGCTTGTGCATGCCAAACCCATTCAGACATTGTAAACTCGACATGAGGTTTTCCTTTATGTTGCCATCAATAAAATAAATTTACTTTTAACGTCGGAGATTACAAAAATAGATTAAACCAGCTGCACAGACAATAATGGTTTACAACCCTTTGAAATATAAAGTAGTGCAAAGAAGTAGCGAGGCTTGGAATTTTCTACGTTTTTTGAGGTGAAGTATAGACAGAGGAATTCTTCTGTTTTCTGGTAGCTGCAGGCAAGGCTTTGAATGGTGTTTCTTTCATACTCCAAAATTTGACAAATATTTTTTTCTTAATGCTTTGAGTTTAGCAAGCAAGTGTGGGACTCAGGGGGTGAGATTCGAGGGGGGAGGTGGGGGTTGTAAGATGGCAAGGTTTATATCCACACACCTGCGATGTGAACACTCCCAACATATGGAAGCCATTAAGCGAACAGCACATGGTGGATTCAAAGTGGTACTCTTGCAGAACAAAGCGAAATGGGAGTCCTTTAAGGAACCCAGGCACTGACCTCTTGCTGTCCAACTGGGAAACTGTTGCTCCCTCAAAGAGAGCTGGTCTAAGCACTTTCGTCAAATTTCCACAAAAAAAATAATAAATGGATGAACAAAACTATAACTTCTTATCCGACACGTAGGCAGGAGGATGGAGCCTCGGGGATCGAATGGCAAGGTGATCTTTTTTCTGTTGAAAGGCTTTTGACACCTTTCTAATTTCACGTTTGACATTTTTCATGTTACATTGTGTAACAGATCACCGTAGTGGAGGAATGAACACAACAGAGGAGACTCTGCTTGGCATAAATACCCAAAAGCAGACATTTGACCCCCCTCCCCCCACCCTACCCCCGATTAAAAGTTTCAAGATATCTTACACATGCCTCAGGTGGAACTCCTGAGGCGAGAAAAAGAAGGCTGAATAATCTGTTTTTCCCATGGTAAATATGAACCTAGAAATCAACAATAACCCCTTCAGTCTTCTTCAACGAAGTGCTGTGATATCTTAGTTGAGAAAACATTTGGCGCTAAAGTTTCAGATGTAACAGTGGAGCTCTCTGATGCTGCTAAACTAGGAGGCCTCTGGAGAGTGGATGTGGAGAGGATGTTTCCACCTGTGGGAGAGTCTAGGACAAGAGGCCATAGCCTCAGAATAAAAGGACGTACCTTTGGAAAGGCAATGAGAAGGAATTTCTTCAGTCAGACAGTGTTGAATCTGTGGAACTCATTGCCGCAGACCGCTGTGGAGGGCAAACACAATAGATATTTTTTAAGGCGGACATTGACAGATTAGAATAAAAGTGAAAGTGTCATCAATTCTTACTTTAAGAAAATGATCCTCACTCCTTCGACATCCAGTGGCCAAGTTCCTGAACTTACTCTCTCTGGGAGCAGTTTGCTTGACTCATTCTGAAACATATCAATGGTCCACATTGCAGTGTATACCCATAGGAGTTGAGCTGTTTCTTTTCAGGAGCAAGTTTGTGTCATTATAAACCTGTTTTGATTGAGTGCTAGAATAATTAAGGTGAAGAATGTCAGTGCAGAATTGTTTTTTCCTCAGCATCTAGACCTGAATTTCAAATGATTAATTTTCACTTAGAACCGGTAAATTGCACAGATTTGGCAATAAAAGGTGTTAGTTCTCATTCGTCAGGTATACAGATGGAGTTTGGTGTTGAGGATAAGCAAAGGGTTGATTTAATTTGGAATTGTTAGATTGGGGTTGCATTGAGAGGGAGCTGGGGAAAAATTGGGCTTCAATCTAAGGGGGTGGGCAACATGTGATGGCCAAGGTTTGGGTTCATGTTCATATGGGAGAAACCAGGCAAGAGTAGCCTTTGCAATCTAGTGGGTGAGAAGGGTGGACCTAATTTGGTGGGTGACTAAGGGTTTAGTTTACTTTAGATTAGCTTACAGATGCAGCGTGGAAACAGGCCCTTCAGCCCACTGGGTCCGCGCTGACCAGCGATCCCTGCATATTAACACTCGTCTACACACACTAGGGGCCATTTTCACATTTACCAAGCCAATTTACTTACACACCTGTACATCTTTTTGAGTGTGGGAGGAAACCGAAGATCTTGGAGAAAACCCACGCAGGTCTCAGGCAGAAGGTACAAACACCGTACAGAGAGCACCCGTAGTCGGGATCAAACCCGGGTCTCGGGCGCTGCAAGGACTGTAAGGCAGCAGCTCTACCGCTGCACTACCGTGCCACAGTGGTCCAGCTATGTTGGAGGGGCGGGCATGGGGTGGTCTTACGATCTATTGGTGTGAATGCGGGTGGGCTCGCAGCCTGAGGCGTGGGGCAAGGGTGGGTTTGCAACATAATGGGGTGGGGGAGGGCTGCGTTCATCCTCAGATGGGGCAAGGCAAGGGTCAGAGCTGTGCTCAGGCGGAGATGGTTTGAGTAATGGTTAGGGATCCTGCTAAAGAATCAATGATTGGGCTGCAACTGGCAGTGAGGAAAAATCATCCAAATGACATTGAAGTGCGTGTGTGTGCAATGTAGCTGTTGTATGTCCTCTGGCAACTCCACTGCATCATATATCCAGGTGAGGGGCAGCGGAGTCGTTGGCATGTAGGTCTCCTCCATTGTCAGAGTGAGGCAAATTGGAGGAACAGCAGCTCATATTTCACATGGGCAGCTTATAGCCCAGTGGTATGAATTTGATTTCTCTAACTTCAAATTCCCTCTCACTCTATCCCTCCCGTACCCAAGTCACACTTGCTTCTCGTTTTCACCCAACAAACAGCTAGCAATGGCCTGTTTACTTTATCATTGTTACTTCTTTGGATATCTTTCATTCATTGTTCTTTATCTCTCTACGTCATCGTCTATATCTCTAGTTTCCCTTTCCCGTGACTTTCAGTCAGAAGAAGGGTCTCGACCCTAATCGTCACCCATTCCTTCTCTCCAGAGATGCTGCCTGTCCCGCTGAGTTACACCAGCATCTTGTGTTTACTTTCGTCATATTATACAGGTCTGGGAAAAGGGGGGATTGGAGGGGGGAGGAACTACAGAGTTTACAGTAAAATTGGCTTTCTTTCAGGGACTATATTTCACATGCAGATATGGAATGAGATGCAAGTGGAAGTGGTGGAGACAGGTGCAATTGCGATATGTTGAAGTCACTTAGACGGGTACATGGATAGGACCGGACATGAACTGCTACCCCCCTGCTACAACTTCACTGGCTTCCCATCTCCCACCGGATCACCTACAAAATCCTGATCCTCACCTACAAAACCCTCCACCATCTGGCCCCCCCATATCTCACTGACCTCCTCTCCCCCTACCAACCCTCACGGTCCCTCAGATCCACATCTGCCGGTCTCCTCTCCATCCACAAGTCCAACCTCCGCAGTTTAGGGGACAGAGCCATCTCCAGGGCAGCTCCCAGGCTCTGGAACTCCCTCCCCCAACTGATCCGCAATTCCGTATCTCTTACCATCTTCCAGGCCCGCCTCAAGACCCATCTCTTCACCTCTGCCTATCCTTAGCCCCACGTCCCCCTCCCTTTTCATCTTTGCACTAATTTCCTTATTATTGTGTTTTGTATTGAATTCTGTCTTTACTTTGTGTACTAGTCATGTCTCTACTATTTATTTTATTCCCCTTACATGTTTTTCCTCTACCTGCTAACTTTTTGTAAGGTGTCCTTGAGACTCTTGAAAGGCGCCCATAAATAAAATTTATTATTATTATTATTATTATTATTATTATATAGCTCTATCATTCTAAATCATTTTGTTTCAATTCAGTTTCAGTTTACTTTAGTCACGTGTAGCGAGGTACAGTGAGAAGTTTGTGTTGCGTGCAGTCCAGTCAGCAGAAAGACACTACATGATTACAATCGATCCATTTACAGTGTACAGATACATGATAAGGGAATAACGTTTAGTGCAAAGTAAAGCAAGCTAAATCCGATCAAGGATAGTCCGAGGGCCACCAAACAGGTAGATAGTGGTTCAGGACTGCTCTCTGGTTGTGGTAAGATGACCAGTTAACCATATAACAATTACAGCAGGAAACTGGCCATCTCGATCTTCTAGTCCGTGTGAACACATAATCTCCCGTTACTATACCTTTTGCTCAGACCATAACCCTCCATTCCCTTACCATCCATTATAACTATCCAATTTATTTTTAAATGATAAAAACGAACCTGCCTCCACCACCTTCACTGGAAGCACATTCCACAAAGCTACCACTCTCTGAGAAAAGAAGTTCCCCCTCATGAATCATGAAAGATGATTCAGTTGCCAGATACCAGGTGGGAAGAAACGGTCCCTGAATCTGGAGATGTGTATTTTCACATTATTCCATAAATGCTGCTGCACCCGCTGAGTTTCTCCAGCATTTTTGTGTACCTTCGATCTTCCAGCATCTGCAATTCCTTCTTGAACACATCAATAGATTGGAGGTTGGTTTGTGCGATGGTCTGGGCTATGTCCACAATTTGCCACAATTTCTTGCGGTCTTGAATGGAGCTGTTCCCAAACAAAGCTGTGGTGCATCCTGATAAAATGCTTCCTGTATTTATTTCAAAATTCATTCATAAGTACAAGTAAAATGCTGGCCCGTCCTATAGAAGTCTGTAAGACATTGTACTATACCAATACCAGCCAACTTGCATTATGCACTCATACATTTTTGAAAGCCAAGTTTGTAGCTTCTCGACTTCACAGACCACAGTCTTTTCGTATTGGTGGAAATGTGTCAGCCTCGATAACAATCAGCACGGGAGCACCTCAAGGCTGCGTGCTCAGCTCCCTGCTGTACTCACTCTATACCCATGACTGTGTAGCCGGTCATAGTGCGAACTCCATCATCAAGTTCGCTGACGACGCCACTATTGTGGGACGTATCACTGATGGGGATGAGCCCGAGTATAGAAGAGAGATCGAGCAACTGTCCATATGGTGCCAGCGCAATAACCTGGCCCTCAACACCAGCAAAACCAAGGAACTGATTATGGACTTTGGAAGAAGCAGGATGGGGATCCACAGTCCCGTTTATATCAATGGGTCGATGGTTGAAGGGGTCAAGAGCTTCAAATTCCTGGGTGTGCACATCTCTGAAGATCTTTCCTGGTCCGAGAACACTGATGCAATTATTAAGGAAGCACATCAGCGCCTCTACTTCCAGAGAAGATTATGGAGAGTTGGTTTGTCAAGGAGGACTCTCTCTAACTTCTACAGGTGCACAGTAGAGAGCATGCTGACCAGTTGCATCGTGGCTTGGTTTGGCAATTTGAGCGCCCTGGAGCGGAAAAGACTACAAAAAGTAGTAAACATTGCCCAGTCCATCATCGGCTCTGACCTTCCTTCCATCGAGGGGATTTATCGCAGTCACAGCCTCAAAAAGGCTGTCAGTATCATCAAGGACCCACACCATCCTGGACACACACTCATCTCCCCATTACCTTCAGATAGAAGGTACAGGAGCCTGAAGACTGCAACGACCAGGTTCAGGAATAGCTACTTCCCCACAGCCATCAGGCTATTGAACTTGGCTCGGCCAAAACTCTGAACATTAATAGCCCATTATCTGGTATTTGCACCTTATCAGTTTATTTATTCATGTGTGTATATATTTATATAATGGTATATGGACACACTGATCTGTTCTGTATTCATGCCTACTATGTTCTGTTGTGCTGAAGCAAAGCAAGAATTTCATTGTCCTATCAGGGACACATGACAATAAACTCTCTTGAATCTTGAATCTAGCTTAAAACGGCTTGTGTTCAAGTCTAAAGACAGAAAGTGGCTGGCTATACATAACCGCTCTGGTGGCATCTATGGAGAGGGAAAAACAGTGTTAACATTTCATCAGAACTGGAAGAAGTTCAACGGCTTTTAAGGAAGCTACAAAGATGGTTAAGCTGGCGGAATAAATAGTTAAAGACAAATGTTTAGATCACCCTTGAGTTTTATAAACCTGCCACAGCCAGCCAGCTGTCACTCTCCCTAAATATGTCCTAGTTTACAAAACCCAGTGTGAAAATAGAACAATTCCTTTGGAGAAATACATCTAGGGACTTCCAAAGCCATCACGAAACCTTCAAGGTTCAAACTGCTCGTTTCAACCAGCAGTTCATCTTTGTTTGCTGCCAGGATGACTGAATAACCACTGGGTTTATATTTGAAAAACGAAATTAAAAGGAATATATTTATTAACTCGGTTTTATAATATGCAACATTTTGAAGAGCCAAAATGTGATAGAATAACTATTGGTTGTTTTATTCTCATTTATATTGGAGCACATTTTACAGCAGCAATGTGTAAAGGAAATACAGATGACATCTTGGAGAAATCAAAAGAAGCTCAAAATCAGAGCAAAACCTCGGAAATGTGGTTGTCGATCTTTTCTTTAAAAAGGCAGCAGAGAATAACTAAGATCTCTGCTTTATTCAAATTTTTATCAGCCTGGTTTTCTTTTAAGGATATCTCGATGAAATCCTTTCTCTTGAAAACTTATTTAGAAATGTTCAAGTACATGGTAAGTGCAATGTTTTTGAGAGAAATTTAGCAGGTAGGATCTGCATTAAATTCCATTGTTTCTTAGTTTCTTGGTCATCCAAAATATTCCAAATGGAATTTAAACTGGAGGTGGTGGAGGGAGGGAGGGCTTAAGCCAGAAAGGGTTATTGGGAAGAAAGAGCTACTTTAAATGTAGTTGCATCTGGTTGGGTAACTATAGTTGGGTGGAGATTATTCTATGCTTTCATTGTGCGGGGGAAGAACAAATTGCTGTACACGTCTGTCTTTGTAGCTGGGATCACAAATTGGATTGAATGCCCTCGTCTGCTCCTAATTGGTTTGGGTTTGGTGTAGGTCTTGTAATCTATGCCGAGCTGACCATTTGACATTTTGTAAACACAGGTCAAACGGTGAGCTTCACGTCTGTCTTGGAGAGGGTTCCACCCCAGAGAACTCAGAAGTTTGGTGACACTCGCTTCGCTCTCATAGGTGTTAGTAACAAATCGAGCTGCCTGTCTTTGGACATTGGATCAGTCCCAGACCCATTCCTGGGTCCGTTGAACTGTAGAGCTTGTTTGGAAAGGAACTGCAGATGCTGGTTTAAATCGAAGATAGACACAAAAAGCTGGAGCAACTCAGCGGGACAGGCAGCATCTCTGGAGAGAAGGAATGGGTGTCGTTTCTGGATCTGAAGAAGGGTCTCGACCCGTAACGTCATCCATCCCTTGTCTCCAGAGATGCTGCCTGTGCCGCTGAGTTACTCCAGCATTTTGTGTCTATAAGCTGTGGAGCTTGATTGTCAGATGTGCTTAATAACTCCAATATCATCGCATATAGAACAGTTCAGTTTAGTTTATTGCCTCGTGCCTTGTTACGTGCTATCCAGTCAGCAGAAAGACAATACATGATTACAGTCGAGCCATTTACAGTGTGTAGATACATGATAAGGGAATAACGTTTAGTGCAAGGTAAAGCCAGCTAAATCTGATCAAGGATAATTCGAGGGCTACCAAAGAGGTAGATAGTAGTTCAGGACTGCTCTCTGGTTGTGGTAGGATGATTCAGTTGCCTGATAACCGTTGGGAAGAAACTGTCCCTGAATCTGGAGGTGTGTGTTTTCACACTTCTATATCTTTTGCCTGATGGGAGAGGGGAGAAGAGGGAGTGGCCGGGGTGTGACCCATCCTTGATTATGCTGCTGGCCTTGCCGAGGCAGCGTGAGGATAAGAACAGGCCCTTCAGTCTTTTACTGTTTGTATGCGTTGTTCTCACCTTCCCCTTCAGCCAACAATGAACCATTGTACTCTCCCTTGAGCATCGTCTGCTTTGATCTGTCCTTTTCACACCTTACATGCTCTTTGAGCCCTTCCATACGTCTGTGTCTCCCTCTCCCCTGACTCTCAGTCTGAAGAATGGTCTCGACCAAAACCGTCACCCATTCCTTCTCTCCAGAGATGCTGCCGGTCCTGCTGAGTTACTCCAGTATTTTGTGTCTACCTACAATCCACAATGTCTGTGCTGAACATAATGCTAACACCATCTATAATTAATCTATAATCCATATCCCTCCATTCCCTACATATCCACATGCCTTTCTGAAAGTCTCTCAAATCTCTCATCGTACCTGCTTAAACCACCAATTTCGGCAATGTTCCAGGCACTCACCACTGTAAAAAAAGTTGCCCAACATATAATGGGGCATGTTGGCCAGCATAGGCTAGTTGGGCAGAAGGGCCTGTTTCCACCCTGACTCTATGACACTATGGTCCCAACCTCACTGAATGGCTTGCCCTGTTCCTGATCCTATTTCTTATGTTTCATATGAAAAAATGCTCCACTGAGCGTGAAAGACTTTGAGATCTTCCTCAAGCATGTGGAAGGTTATATATAGCTGTAAACCCTTCTATACTCTGTCCATTCCAACTTTCTACGTTCTCCAAATGACCTGCGTGGGTTTTCTCCGAGAACTCCGGTTTCCTCCCACACTACAAAGACGTACAGGTTTGTAGGTTAATTGGCATGGTGTAAATGTAAATATTGTCCCCAGTGTAGGATAGTGTTTATGTGCGGGGATCGCAGGTCGGTGCGGACTCAGTGGGCTGAAGGGCCTGTTTCTGTGCGGTATCTCTCATCTATAAACAATACCTCTTTGGCATTATCTGATATTCCGTTTAGGGAGACTACAATTCTGGCAAAATCATCTTAGGTTTCATCCTCCGAGGATCCTCCAGTGCTTCTACGCAGCGGCGGTGGAAAGCACCTTGTCCGGGAACATTACCATCTGGTTTGGGAATTGCTCTGCCAAGGACAAGAAAGCTCTGCAGAGAGTAGTGCGTTCGGCCGAACGCACTATGGGAAATTCACTCACCCCCCTGCAGGAACTATACAACAGGAGGTGCAACTCCAGAGCAAACAAAATCATGGGGGACCCCTTCCACCCCTGCAGCGGACTGTTCCAGCTGCTACGGTCAGGCACACGCCTCCGTTGCCATGCGGCGAGAACGGAGAGGTTGCGAAGGAGTTTCTTCCCAGAGGCAATTCGGACTGTAAACGCCTATCTCACCAGGGACTAACTCTACAGAACGTTTTTTCTTCCATTATTTATTATGAATAAGAATATGTGTGTTATGATTGTGTTTATAATTTGTTTGGTTGTTTTGTTGTTTGTCTTTTGCACAAAAGTCCGCGAGCATTGCCACTTTCATTTCACTGCACATCTCGTATGTGTATGTGACAAATAAACTTGACTTGACTTGACTTGACTTGATAATAGGGACACCAGAAGGTCTCATAAAATTTACAATGACTTAGAATGAAATGGCCTTGATCAGTCAGGATATTGAGCTCATATTATATTATAGATATTGGGATGTTATGTTATAATTAATCAATACGTTGTTCAGTTTTAGTCACCCTGCTCTAGGATGGATGTTGTTAAACTGAGAAGGTGCAGAGGTTTATCTAGATGCTGCCTGGAATTATTGCCTGAGCTAATGGGAGAGGCTAGACAGGCTAGGACTTTACTCTTTGGAGCATAGGGTGCTGAAGGGTTACCTTATAGAGGTATATAAAATCACGAGGAGAATAGATTGGGTGATTGCACAGAGTCTTTTACCCACCAAGAACCAGAGGACAAAGGTTCAATGTGAGAGGGAAAATATTTAATAGAAACCTGAGGAACAACTTTTTCACAAACAGGGTGGTGGGTACCATGGAACTAGCTACCAGAGGAAGTAGATATTATAACAACATTTAAAAGACATTCGGACCGATACATGGATAGTGAAGGTTTAAAGGGATATGGTCCAAATGCAGGCTGGTGGTGCTAGTGTAGATGGGGCATCTTGAACTGCATGGCAAGCTGGGCCGAAGGGCCTGTTTCCATGCTGAATGGCTCTATGATTATGAAATTGGACTGACATTTTCTGCTTCTGCACATGGAGCAGGCCGACCCTGAACTCGGGAAGCTGGTTATCTCTTGTTTGCTTTGTTCTCACCTTCTCCCAGCTAATACTGATCTCTTCTACATTGTCCTTGACCCTCATCTCTTTTGACATCTCGTTTTCACACCATATACGTCCTTATCTCTGTGTCTCCCTCTCCCCTGACTCTCAGTCGGAAGAAGGGGCTAGGCCTGAAACGTCACCCATTCCTTCTATCCAGAGATGCTGCCTGTCCCGCTGAGCTACTCAAGAGGGTTTAAGAGAGTTTATTGTCATGTGTCCCTGATAGGAACATTGAAATTCTTGCTTTGCTTCAGCACAACAGAACATGACTACAGAATAGATCAGTGTGTCCATATACCATTATATAAATATATACACACATGAATAAATAAACAGATAAAGTGCAAATAAACAGGTAATGGGCTATTAATGTACAGAGTTTTGTCCGAACCAAGTTTAATAGCCTGATGGCTGTGGGGAAGTAGCTATTCCTCAACCTGGTCATTGCAGTCTTCAGGCTCCTGTACCTTCTACCTGAAGGTAGCGGGGAGATGAGTGTGTGGCCAGGATGGTGTGGGTCCTTGATGATACTGCCAGCCTTTTTGAGGCAGCGACTGCGATAGATCCCCTCGATGGAAGGGAGGTCAGAGCCGATGATGGACTGGGCAGTGTTTACTACTTTTTGTAGTCTTTTCCACTTCAGGGCGCTCAAGTTGCCGAACCAAGCCACGATGCAACCGGTCAGCCGCCATTTTATGTCGACCTTCAATGTAAACCAGCATCTGCAGTTCCTTCCTACGCAAGCTGGTGTCTAAGTTGACTTGCTCCTCGGTATGCTGTAGGTTTGAGGCACCACCTCCTACGCTGGGGTGATTGGAAGGTTTCTCTGCAACATCCAAAAGGCTTTGGAAGGATCTGAATTCTCAGAGCTATTATTTCTGGCAAGTGATGAATTCATATAAATAAATTGTATTTGTGCTTTTCTATTGGGAACTTCTTACAGAAAGAAACAAAAGCAGCACGCTTGAAGACAAATAACTGTTATCATGTCAAAGGCAGCAATAGGAATAACAACAGCTGTTCACTGCTTGGCTTTGTTGATGGTTGAAAAAGAAAACGGAAAGTTTAGAAGAAATGAATGCTTTTAATCAATCATTGTTTTTGGTTGTCTATATCCAATTAAAAATCCTCTTGAATCATTTTTTTACGTTTAATGGTTTTAATATAACATTTTGAAAGGGATAAATGACAGACTTTTGATGTTTGGTGAGGCAGTTTTATGGTGTCCTTGTTTATTAACACAGCACATTTTCTTATTTATTAATGGGTGTCTAATCAGCCTTCTCAGTAACAGAGTCATCCTGGCACAGCATGGAAGGGGCACGTATCAGGCTATAATTTTTCTGTCCACTTACTTCAACAAGTGGAACATTTACACTTACAAGCATGAGGACAGAAGCATAAACCTGGTAACTGGCCGACAATTGAGGATGCAGTGAGTGGTTTATACTCTCTGAATTTAGGAGATTGCATGGATCTTATAGAAACTTACAAAATTCTTAAGGGGTTGGACAGGCTAGATTATTTTTTGGGTCCAGGACAAGGGGTACTTCTTAACAAGTGGGGGAACCTTTACACTTACAGGAGCATTTTTTCACACAGAGAGTGGTGAAATCTGGAACTCTCTGCCACAGAGGGTAGTTGGGCCGAGTTCATTGGCTATATTTAAGAGGATGGCCCTTGTGGCCAGGGACTAAGGGTATGGAGAGAAGGCAGGTACGGGATGGAGTTGGATGATCAGCCATGATCATATTGGGCGGTGGGGCTCGAAGGTGGCCTACTCCTTTGACCTATTTCTAGTTTCTATGTTTCAATGTGAGCGGCTAAATCCAGGAGGCGTGGAGATTGTTGGAGAGCCACTGGGGTGACCATTTGAATCAGATTCATGACAAGGGCGGCACGGTGGCGTGGCGATAGAGCCACTGCCTTACAGCGCCGGAGACCCGGGTTCGATCCTGACTACGGTTGAAGTTTGTATGTACGTCCTCCCCGTGAACCTGCGTGGGTTTACTCAGAGATCTTCGAGTTCCTCCCACACTCCAATGATGGTCAGGTTTGTCGGTTAATTAGGTTAATTGGCTTGGTGTAAATTGTCCCTAGTGTGTGTGTAGGATAGTGTGCGGGGATCGCTGGTCGGTGCAGATTTGTTGGGCCGAAGGGCCTGGTTTCTGCGCTGTATCTATAAAATAAACTAAACTAAACTAATCTAAAGCATTTGGGCACTCTCCGTAGAACTCCCTCCGCCCACTCCTTCAAGTTTAGAAAGAGAGAGCGAGACAGAGTGTAGAGACAGGCCTTTCGGCCGACCATGGATCATCCATACACTAGTTCTATGTTCTTGCAGTTTCACATCCTACACACTAATGGGCCTGTCCCACTTGCCAATTTTTTAGGCTACTGGCGGCGACTATCATGGTCGTAGCAGGTCGCCGAAAAACTGGCGACAACCTACGTCATCCTGGCGACAACCTACGACAACACCTACGTCAGGACAAGTCAAGCTACACTCGTTGGTGTCAAACCTACAGTCCTACATTTTTTTTAACATGTTGAAAATTTAGCGGTGACCAGAAAGACGCTACGACTTTTTACGCGACCGAGGAGACTCCTCCCATCGAAAACCGGGACGACAAACTAGTCGCCTTTGGTTGCCTAAAAAAAATCACCTAAGTAGGACAGGCCCATAAGGGCAAGTTACAGAGGACAATTAACCTACAAACCTGCACGTCTTTGGAGAGTGAGAGGAAACCGGAGCACCCGGGGAAAACCCACATGGTCACGGGGATAGCTCAGTGCGGACAAGCACCCGCGGTCAGGATCGAACCTGGGTCTCTGGCGCTGTGAGGCAGCAACTCCACCACTGCGCCACTGTTGCCTTTATAATGGACAACCACTTTAATTCCATGATTTAAGCCCCCGTCCCACTGTACGAGGTAATTCACGAATTCTCCCGAGTTTTCCCCTGATTCGAACTCGGAGAATTCCCGTAGGAGTTCGTTGATGTCTCGTAGCGACTCGTACGAGTAAAAAGTAACCATTCTTTTTTCAACACGTAAGTACTTTTTTACTCGTGGACATTTTTTACGTGGATGAAAAAACGTCACGAATTTACCGGATGTCCCGAGAACCTACCATTAGCATTACGAGCTGCTACGAGACATCCACAAACTCCTACAGACACGCCGAGTTCGAATCAGGGGAAAACTCGGGAGAACTCGTGAATTACCTCATACAGTGGGACAGGGGTTTAAATCTGAATAGGAGCCGTATGTAGGAATGCGATGGTAAATGCCTGAGGGGTCAGGTAGGAAACAGTGTTGCCCAGTGATTGTTACAGTGTTGGAACCGTGCCACAGTGCTCAAAGGGTTAAAATATTATTACTCCTACTTCAGTAGTAGCAACAAAAAAAAAAATCCTGTAATCCAAAGCATCTGCCATGGGCTTTTGGTCAGAAATTTAATTGGCTGTGGACAGGCATTGCTGCCTTTATTACTTTTAATCACTTTACAGCCTCTGATTGCTGGAGCCAATGGGAAATTTAATATGTGTCAATATAATATTGGGATTGTCTGCATATTCAGCCAGTGATTAACTGCGTCAGGGTCCATCACAGTGGCAACATTATTGTGTTAGCTACCTCTTGGGAAATGTGAAATTAAATTACATTAAAAAATGTTGTTGATTATCATTAGAGACTTATTTGTAGTGTACAATTACTGATATGTTGTAAAATAAATCAATCTTTTTTTTATCCTCGACGTACAAATTAGTTGTAACACTGGAGAGGGGAGCCTGAGCGGAGTGGCTCTTTCAAGGTAGTAGTCAGCGCTGCATAAACAAGGGCAATTTGCGGCTCGACAACTCTTCCGAGGCTTTTTTATGCATTTTTTCCCTCCTGCTATTATCCCCTCTATCTGACTGTGGCTAAGGAGGGAGTTAGGAGATCATTTCTCCTTGTTTATACAGCAGCATAATACATGACACTCTGCTTAAAGTGGGACTTAACTCGCCGCTAAAATGTGGCCAGCACGACGAGCAAAGACAAAAGGAAAGGACTGGCGTTTTATGCGGCGCCACACCGCAACCTCGAAACCCCCCCCCCCCTGGACCGCCACTCAGCCAGCGCGAATTAATCTGGTATAAGGCTGGAATAAAAGGTGGTGGGCTGGGGAAGGAAGCAAGATCACACAAACAAATGACGTGAAGAACCTTCGTGTTAGTTTAGTGTAGTTTGGAGAAAGGGCACGGACACAGGCCCTTTGGCCCACCGACAAGCCATCCCCACACACTAACACTATCCTACACACACACACACACACTAGGTGCAATTTACAATTTTACTGAAGCCAATTCACTTACAAACCTGTACGTCTTTAAAAGGGACAGAGGGGAACTAGGCTGCTCGCCATATTTGCACCACAGGTAATTATTGTTTTTAAGGTGAGTTTTGGGAGGCACAGTGGTGTAGTGGTAGAGTTGCTGCTGTCTAACTGCATCAGAGGCCCAGATTCAATCCTGTCCTTGCGTGCTGTGTATCCAGAATTTGTACCTTCTCCATGAGACCGCGTGGGTTTTCCCCGGGTGCTCCGGTTTCTTCTCGCACTGCAAAGGCATACAGGTTTGTAGGTTAATCGAGAACTCGGTGGGCTGAAGGGCCTGTTTCCGCAGTGTATCTCTAAACTCTAAAAGTCTAAATTGAGTGGGGAACGATTCAATAGGAACCTGAAGGGCTATTATTTTCACACAGAGGATGGTTTTTATATGTAATGAACTATCAAAAGAAATTATTTAAAAAAACAAAACAGGCAGCACAATGGGGCAGCTGGGAGAGATGTTGCTGCATTGCACCAGTTTGATCCTGATCTCGGATCATGTCTGTGTGAAGTTTTCACGTTTTTCCTCTGACTCTGTGGGTTTCCTCTGGGCTCTCCGGTTTCCTTCCACACCCCAAAGATGTGCGGGTTTGTAGGTAATTTGCCCCTAGCGGTGCAGGGAGCGGATGAGAAAGTGGGATAGCATAGGACACCCGTGAACGGGTGATCAATGGTCGGCATGGACTTGTTGGGGACGAAAGTCTCTTAAGGAATAATAATTTGCAGGTCTATGGTTGGGAAAGCTGGGGAAAAAGAAGGGCTGAATGGCTACCTTCTATGTTCTAGTGTTCCTAAAATGCACTGGATGCACCTTCAAATACCATGCCCATGAACTGCACCCTTAAGCCTCAGACACTCTTCCTGTTGATTAGTTCGTGTCAGGCCCCGCTCCAGGAGCTCTTCAGCCCCGCAACTCGGGCGGGAGAAGTCGCCGTTGCGGGAGCCCTGAAAAGCGGTACAATCATGGCTGATCTATCTTTTACCACTCAATCCCATTCTCTGCGTTCTCCTCATCACCATTTGACACCATTACTGATGAAGAACCAGGTAATCTCCACTTTAATAATACACATTCACTTGGCCTCCACAACTGTCTGTGGCTATGAATTCCACAGATTCACCACCCTCTGACTAAATAATTACCTCCTCACCTCCTTTCGAAAGGTACTTCCTTTCATTCTCAGGCTCTCCTAGACTCTCCCATTAGTGGAAACATCTTCTCCACATCCACTCTATCCAGGCCTTTTATTATTTAGTAAGTTTGAATGAGTTCACCCCTCATCCTTCTAAAGTACAGGCCCGGAGCCATCAAACGTTCAACACCGCAGCCATGCCCCTGGGTTTGTGGCTTCTGAGATGATGGATAAACTAAATAAGATTTAGAGTGTGTTAAGTTAGCGGACCGCTGTTACCTGCAGGCACAAGGTAACAGGGGTCGAGAAGGAAGGGGGCAAAGAAGAGGGCCACGGGGTTTCAGAAACCAGTGGTTTCCGAGAGGTTACCGGGACTCTTGTGACCCCGAGAGTAGAGAATGAGGACACTGGCAAGGAGATCAGGTGGCGGGGGCACTTTGGCAATCAAACCCATTTCATTAGCCCTAACCTGCCAGTCTGTTAATTCCACTTATTAAATTTAAATGCATCTTCACATGGCCCGAGAAACAGCATTACAAACCAAAAAGAACATCACCCCTTCCAGATTCTAGGAGGAGACAAAAATCTAATTCTCGAGAAACCCGCACTGAAAAGAAGAAGTAAGGAACATAGTACCTGGCGGGAGAAGGAATGGTAACTAAGGAATGGAAATTGCACTAGGGAGAGAAGAAAGAAGCCTATTGTGCAAGAGATACGGGATTCTCCCCCCCACCCCCCATCAGTCTGAAGAAGGGTTTCGGCCAAATTGCAACCGCAAGAAATGCAACACCTGTCCCTTCACCTCTCCGCTCGACTCCATTCAAGGACCCAAGCAGTCGTTCCAGGTGCGATAAAGGTTCACCTGTATCTCCTCCAACCTCATTTACTGCATCTGCTGCTCTAGATGTCAGCTGATCTACATCGGGGAGACTAAGCGTAGGTTGGGCGATCGTTTCGCCGAACACCTCCGCTCAGTCCGCAATAACCAACATGACCTCCCGGTGGCTCAGCACTTCAACTCCCCCTCCCATTCCCAATCCGACCTCTCTGTCCTGGGTCTCCTCCATTGCCAGAGTGAGCAACACCGGAAATTGGAGGAACAGCACCTCCGCCTGGGCAGTTTGCATCCTGATGGCATTAACATTGAATTCTCCCAATTTTGCTAGCCCTTGCTGTCTCCTCCCCTTCCTTAACCCTCTAGCTGTCTCCTCCCATCCCCCCGCCCTCGGGCTCCTCCTCCTCCCTTTTTCCTTCCTTCTCCCCCCCACCCCCCATCAGTCTGAAGAAGGGTTTCGGCCCGAAACATCGCCTATTTCCTTCGCTCCATGGATGCTGCTGCACCCGCTGAGTTTCTCCAGCAATTTTGTGTACCTAAGATATTATACTAACTTGTTACTGAGTTTGTGCCTGCAGGACAGTATAATCGACAACCTACTCTCTGGGGAGTGAGGTAAAGACTACACAGACCCCTTGAGAACGGGCAGAAGTAATGAATGTTGCTCCCCAGAAACAGGAACCAACAAGCAAGAGAAAATGATACCGTCCAACACACAGAGACAGAGCTCCTCAGTATAAATACTCCCTTGAAACCAACATCAGAGAAGAAGAAGAATAAGACCTACCCTAGTGCCCAACTTTAACATCATCTAGCTTTTGAAGAAAGCAAAGGACAATATCTAATCTTCCCTAAAGAAAAAACACCGACAACCTATAACGACTATTGGGACAAGCTCCTCTTTAAGAACTGAATTAAAAATATTCCTCTGTGGTTTTGGGTTAAATACCTAATTTACATCTAAACTATGATAATATTAGAATTAAATTTATGAAATTTTGGATTCGGTCTCGAAATTGTATGTTAATGAAATGGAGGGACTTTACATTTTGAGATTTGGAACAGACTTGTGGAATTTGGCTTAGGAATAATTGGAGTTTGATTATGAATTGATATTGTTATTATCTCATCTCCAGACAGGCAGCCAAAGATGGGAAGGATTGTTCAGAGAGCATCAGGAAGGATGGAACTTGGGAAGATCTGGTAGCATGGAAATTAGTTAGGGAATATGAGAGTTGGAGATAAAACTGGAATTAAAATTGGATTTGGAGTTGGAATTGAAATGGTCAAAAGAGGAATTGTGAGCAGCAGGACTTCTCTTTAAGAGACTGGACTAGAAATTACTGAGCAGTAGTTAAGAACTGGTATAGGCATGAGCCCCTAGACTGAGAACGGAGCCAAAATAGTAAAGATCCAACAATGAGGAGAAGTACTGGAGGAGAGACCGGTGAACAAGAGTGAATGGGTGTAGGAATAGCAGAACTGATGCATATTTAACTGATGGATCTAAATTGTTTAACCTTTGATGGTAAAGCGGCTTCTATTATCAAGGTAAAAAGAAATTGCCCCTGGATTCGGCATTCTTAAATGAATTTATGAAGAAATTGACGACACATGGAAATTGATTAATTAAATTTGAACAGCTGGGAATTCCACAGGAATTGGAATGGAATTGTGTTATCAGACACAATGCTGTGGAATAAGAAGGATGAGATGGACACTGAAATTTAAATATTAAATTGAAGGCTGAGACTGAATTTGGTTGAATTGAAACATTTCTCATGGTTTGCTTTAAATTAGAGCCATGCCTGTAGGGAAATCTGGACTGAACCCAGCTGAAAATTATATGAGGACCCATCATCAGATATACATATTATAACATTGTGTGAATATGGAGAGCATTGATTAGTGTTGGTTCTAGGATAGTAAAGAGTATATTAGGGAACCAAATAGAATCAGGAATATACAGTGATAGAGTAGATCATTACAGGATAGATTAATAATTACATTGAATGTATGGGAGAGCATGGGTGCATGATGGTAATTTGCTTTGTCCCAAGTTTTTCTGGAATTTTAGGGTGAAGTTTCGACTATGAAAAGGGATGGAAGAATGGGCAACAACACGGATGGAGGGAATTTGTGCCCATGAAAACTCGGGAGGTGAAGACTCATCAGACGGAAATTGTGAATATGCCCATGAAAACTCGGGAAGCTTGATAAGATTCTGGGAAGAAACATCATCATTTTGTGTTGCTGATGGATGGAAAATGTAATGGACACACATATGTATGTCTGGTCAGCTGATTGTTGAACTATTTGGTTATCATAAATGATGGATTATCACATATGATAAAAAGGAAGGAATGGTAATCCTGGCCAAATTGGAGATGCTAAGACTAAAATTGAGTAAAGGCTTCAGGGCTGCTGGGCCATTTGGACAATTTGAAAGTGCTCTCTGTGGAAATCGGACAAGCTGCAGAGTGGTGCCAGTTTGTCTAGGGCCCAGATATGAGCTGCAGGAAGAGAATGGGAACATCTGCATACCTCGGTAATTGGGTGCAAGGTGCATAGAATGGATTGGATGAATGCAAACCAGACACACACCTTGTAAATCATCGTATAATGTTGCAAAGCTTCATGTTACTGAATGTTGATTGGATGAGGTATTGAGCCTTGTCTGGTTTTCTTGCATATCAGGGTAAATGTTGCGAGGTTCAATATATTAGCTACTGTATTATTGGGTTAGGGAAATATCTGTTATGTGTGGGTTTCAATCGATATCTGTAATTGGATTGTAAAGAGACCACCCCCATGTGGTTCGGCCCCTCAAGGTCCTGGGACCTATAAAAGTCTGTTACCACGAGGTCCTGCGTCGATCTTCTGGGAGAGCGCTTATGACTGGGTGACCTTCTGGAGTGTCTCTGTTTCAGCGAGGCCTATAGGACTTGAACAGGCATATATGAGGATCAAACCCGCAGTGGGTTAGGTACAGTAGTTGAACTGTAATTGTGCTTTGTCAAAATAAAGATTAGTTACGCATGTGCTTGATTCAGTGGTTTTTGACTGAAACTAGACTGGGGGGGGAGGAAGCTTAGAACGAGCTATTTACAATAAAATAGAAATGTATTTATCCCAGGAGGGAAATTGTACAACAGTTTGCCAAACAGTCATAAAACACAGCCAAGTTTAACCACAGCCAAGCCCAGCTTCCATGTATAATTGGAACTAGATACATCAAATTGGATGAGCTATTGACAAAGTTGATTCCGCTTTTCACACAAAGGGTGGTGGATGTATGGAACACGCTGCCAGAGTAGGTAGTTGAGGCTGGGACTATCCCAACATTTAAGAAAGAGTTAGAAAGGTATATGGATAGGACTGGTTTGGAGAATCGTGGACCAAATGCTGGCAGGTGGGACTAGTGTAGCTGGGACATGTTGGCCGTTGCGGGTAAGTTGGGCCGAAGGGCCTGTTTGCACACTCTATCACTCTGGGACATTCTTTTAGGAAGGAGGTGTGGAGAAATGTATTTAGTCAGAGGGCTGTGGAATCTGTGGAATTCTTTGCCACAGAAGGCTGTGGAGACCAAGTCAGTGAATATTTTTAAGGCAGAGATAGATAGATTCTTGATTAGTATGGGTGTCTGAGGTTATGGGGAGAAGGCAGGAGAATGGGGTTAGGAGGGAGAGATAGATCAGCCATGATTGAATGGCAGAATAGATCGATGGGCCGAATGGCCTAATTCTACTCCTATTCCTTATGGCCTTATGACTATGACTCTGGTCGGCAAGGGTGCAGGCAAAAGGAGGCAGATGCGCATGAGAGTGATGCCAATGATGGAGGAACAAGGGGCAGAGGACAGTTTGTGCATGAATGGGGCAGATGATAAACTCAATGGTTAATAAATATAATTGGCCACGATACACACGGCATCCCCAGGCGAGCAATCGCGCAGTTCTCTCGCTGACAGACCTAATCAGTGAGATGGACACCAGAGGGTACAGTCAGATATGAAATCGTCACAATGACTGTGGCTACAGCCAACAAGGCTCCACGTCTCTCAAACTTACATTGCTACGCCCATAATTGTATAAGGTGCTTATCCAGATAAGTGTCGCCTGCTTCTCTCAGTAAGGATTTCTTTATCTTTCCGTCTGTCATCTGTCCGTATTTGAATGCAGCATCTAATTGAGGGAATGGATCTGAATCTCTTCATAGATACAGAGATACATAGAAACTAGGTGTAGGAGGAGGCCATTCGGCTAGCTCGAGCTAGCACCGCCATTCAATGTGATCATGGTTGATCATCCACAATCAGTACCCCGTTCCTGCCTTCTCTCCATATTCCTTGATTCCGCTAGCCTTAAGAGCTCTATCTAACTCTCTTTTGAAAGCATCTAGTGAATCGGCCTCTGCTGCCTTCTGAGGTGCAGAATTCAACAGATTCACAACTCTCTGGGTGAAAAAAATGTTTCCTCATCTCAGTTCTAAATGGCCTGCCACTGATTCTTAAACTGTGACCCCTGGATTCCCCAACATCAGGAACATGGTTCCTGCCTCTAGCGTGTCCAATCCCTTAATAATTGTATAGGTTTCTATAAGATTCCCTCTCATCCCTCCAAATTCCAGTGAATACAATTGTACATCATATGACAATCCCGCCTTCCCGGGAATTAACCAGGGAACCGTATTCCAGTTATCTGAAACATTTCTTCTACCGCGGGGCCAAAAGGTGTCCTAGGTGAAGTCCTTTTTGTTGCCACAGTGCTTCAATCAGCTATAGTGCCGTGGATGTTGTGGTTTCTGGCATTTAACAAGCAATTTTCATGTGGAAATCTGGAGGGATAGAGAATGAAAGGAACACATTTACATCATCACCCTGTGGTGTGTACTAGTAAATGTTTTTTTTCACTCACAGAAAAAACAAACATAGAGGCATTTCTTTTTTTTAGTTTAGTTTAGTTTAGAGATAGAGTGCGGAAACAGCCCCTTCGGCCCTATCGGACAGCGAGTGTGGGAGGAAACTGGAGCTCTCAGAGAAAAACGTACCCAGGTGACGGGGAGAACGTACAAACTCCAGACAGACAGCGCCCGTGGTCAGGATCGAACCCGGGTCTCCGGCGCTGTAAGGCAGCAACTCTCTCGTTGCATTTTTAGAAGAAGACTCCTTGGAAGAATAAAATAATTAAAAAACAATGCACTAATCCTGTGATTTGTAATTTCTTGCTGTTAGTGATGTTCTTAATACCGCATGGTTAAACGCAGTGGATTGACGGGCTGAGCAAATACCTGTAGCGATATATTGCACAGGGACATTGTGCAGTCATAAGGCTGCACAATAGGCCTCTTTCCAAGAAGAACCCAACATGGCTCTAGGGTTTAAACTTCCAAAAGCTGCTTCTTGTTCATCCCCACTACAACATCTGGTGACTTTTTGTTATGTTAAAGGATACGTTAATGACTTTTTATCTTTTGCATTCTTAACTGACAGTAATACCCGAAAGCCATACCTCACGCCAATATCTTGTCATAAAAGCTGAAAGAATAATATTTCAGTTACTTATTAAATTCTGTAGTTGCCATTCACAATTTTCTTTCTCATGCAAATGATTGAAGGCTACATTTTCTGGATGGTTAACCCTTCAGAACCAATTAATTATTAACGATAATTAAAATAGTTTCTTTGCAAAATGTTTCAGGTTAGCAAATAACCTGGTAACGGTCACATGATTGATTAATAAGCGCTTGGTTATGTCACTGAGCTTGTAGTACAATATTCACTGATAACCTTTGAACAGCGTCTGTGAAAGATCTGTTAGTCATTCGTGATTTCCTTACAGAATAAAACGGCTTGCATACAACACACAAAGGGAAGCAGGGACTAGGGAGGCGGAACTGCAAACTACCACTTTGGTGACACTCGGATTATCCTTGATCGGACTTTGCTGGCTTTACCTTGCACTAAACGTTATACCCTTATCATGTATCCATACACTGTAAATGGCACGATTGTAATCATGCCTTGTCTTTTCACTGACTGGATAGCACGCGACAAAAGCTCTTCACTGTACCTCGGTACCGCATGTGACAAGAAACTAAAGTGAGCTGAACTGGAGAAGAGAGGGATTTTCACAGACTTCTTGTCATCTCAATGATTCATTGATTCAATTATGCTTTTTTATCGTACGTGCCAAGGTAGAGTGAAATGCTTCATTTTTGCTTACAACCTGGTGAAATTGTATAGGAGACCTCACCTAGGCAGTGGCCGCAGAGCAGAAGCGCCCAGGTCGCGGGGCTAGAAATTGGAAGTATCCCAAGCTAATTCTGCAACCACCATTATCTATTTCAACAAGTGATGGCTCCCACTGATTGTTGCCGGAAGCTTGCGTCCTTTTCAAGTCAAGTCAATTCAAGTCAAGTCAAGTCAAGTCAAGTCAAGTCAAGTCAAGTTTATTTGTCACATATACATACGAGATGTGCAGTGAAATGAAAGTGGCAATGCTCGCGGACTTTTGTGCAAAAAGACAAACAACCTATAAACACAATCATAACACACATATACCTTTACATAATAAATAATGGAAGGAAAAACGTTCAGTAGAGTTAGCCCCTGGTGAGATAGGCGTTTACAGTCTGAATGGCCTCTGGGAAGAAACTCCTTCTCAACCTCTCTGTTCTCACCGCATGGCAACGGAGGTGTTTGCCTGACCGTAGCAGCTGGAACAGTCCGTTGCAGGGGTGGAAGGGGTCTCCCATGATATTGTTCGGAGCTGCCACAACGGCGACTGGACAGGGCTGCGCCATTTTTTTTTGTTTCATTTGTGTTTCAGGACGGACGATGACAGCGATGTCAACATTTGAAACATGGAAGATGGACACTAGGCAGTACACGTTTGTCACTGACAATAGTTAACCGAACAGCCCTATTTAATGCCACATGGAACCTGGCTGAAGCCTCATCCCCCCCCCCCCCCGCTGGGAACTCTTTTGTTCCACCCCCCCCCCCCCCCAACACCCGCCCCCCACCCCTGCCATGTCCCCATTCACTTTTAGTGGCCCCATCGTTCTAAATCTCTCTTACTTCTCCATCACATGTTTCTAATTTTGCTACCCCCTCCCCCTCCACCAACCCTTCTTTAAGATTCTCCTTAAAACCTATCATCTCAATCAAGCCTTTTGTCACTTGCAGCAATATCTTCTCTGGATGATATTCTATTTAAGTGGCATTAAAAGCTGAAAGAGTGACAGGGGTTAATGCATTAATTCAGTGTCCTGTGTTGATCATAATGAAATATTGGTGGCATTAAATAACTCAACATTGAGATTAGTTAAGTCTGCAAAGTCCACAGATCAAAACTGATGACCCCAGATATCTCCACGGTTTAAGTACAAGATGCCTTGTATATTGTGTTCTTTACATATTGTGTTTTTAGGGCATGTATTCTTTATTGATTTAAGCTGCTAGGATTTTGTATACATCCATGTTGCCATGAATGGCGGCACGGTGGCGCAGCGGTGGAGCTGCTGCCTTACAGCGCCAGAGACCCATGTTCAATCCTGACTACGGGTGCTGTCTGCACGGAGTTTCTACGTTTTCCCCGTGACCTGCGTGGGCTTTCTCCCAGATCTTCGGTTTCCTCCCGCACTCCAAAGACGTCCAGGTTTGTAGGATAATTTGCTTGGTATAAATGTAAAACTGCCCTTAGCGTGTGTAGGATAGTGTTGGTGAGCGGGGATCGCTGGTCGGCGTGGACTCGGTGGGCCGAAGGGCCTGTGTCCGGGCTGCATCTCTAAACTAAACTAAAAAAACGAATTCAGAAATTCTACAAGAAATCCCCAAGTTCAATAACCTGACAAGAATATTTATCAGCTACCGCTAAAACCTTATCTTCTTCACCTTAACTCTACATCAAGGAGCCTTCTGGAGTTTAACTCATGATCTCTGCCTCAGAATTAATAATGCTTAAATCTCCCTCATGAAGCTGTCTCATATCAAACAGTTTGGAATATATTACCATTTATGCTGCCAACATCCTATTAGGATTTGTGCAACACACTGAATGAATGAATTTCAATTTCACCAAAAACAGATTAGCTGGTTATCAGAATTTAATTTTAAACCTCAGTGCTGTTTGTCTGATATTAAGGTGCACAAAGCCATCACACTATTTGCCTACGTAACTATGGTGTCTCTAAGTCATTGTTCACATTTGAGACATTTTAAAGATAATATTTACCTTGTTCACCGGGTCACACATCAAACGTCCATACAAAGTACGTTCACGATTCTTAAGCAAGGAGGAAAGAAGAAAAATTGTGAATGACCTCACCTTCAAAGGGGCCAGAGGAACTGAAGCTGGACAACTAGTACATATTGATCTGAAGAAGGGTCTCGACCCGATACATCACCCATTACTTCTCTCCGGAGATGCTGCCAGTCCAGCTGAGTTACCCCAGCTTTTTGTGTCTATCTTTAGTACCTATTCAATTAGTCTATGCCTGATGAAGAGTGCTGTCTTTACGGAGTTCCAAGGCTCAGGTCAGTAACAATTGTAACTCCAACTCCATTGCATTTATCTGCCTTGGCTCAGTTAAATTTGTAGTACAGTGGCATGGTGGCGCAGTGGTAGAGTTGCTGCTTTACAGCGCCAGAGACCTGGGTTCGATCCTGACTATGGGTGCTGTCTGTACGGAGTTTGTACGTTCCCCCCGTGACCTGCGTGGGGTTTTCCACAGTACTCCGGTTTCCTCCCACAATCCGAAGATGTACAGCATTGTACAGGTTAATTGCCTTTGGTAAAAATTGTAAATTATCCCTGGTGTGTAGGATAGCATGCGGGGATCGCTGGCCGGCGTGGGCTGAAGGGCCTCTTTCCGTGCTGTATCTCCAAATGATCTAAACTGAACTAAACTAACAGGCCAGCTAAGCGACACAACCATGGAATACTTGGATAGGTGACGTCCATAAAAGTCCATGCTTTCCCAAAAGGAACCCTTACCTAACAAAATGTTATTCATTTAAACTTTAAACTAAGATAACCTCTGGGTTTTTTTTTTAACCTGGAGTGCTCTAGATAATACAGGAGATTCAAGGAACTGCAGGTGCTGGTTTAGAAAAAAAAGACAAAGTGCTGGATTAAGTCAGCAGGTCAGGCAGCATCTCTGGAGAACATGGATTGGTGATGTTTCAGGTCGGGACCCTTCTTCAGACTGATTGTGACGGTGGGGAGGGTGGGGGGTGGGGGAGGGGTGAAAGCTGGAAGAGAGTGATAGGTGGATGAAGGCGAGGAGGATTTTTGAAAAGCAGATGGTTTGACCGAGTCCAGAGATGATAAGTCAAAGAGTGTGAGGTCATGATAGAAGAGGCGCGAATTGTGAAGCCAGAGAAAGAAATGTTGGTGCAAAAGGATAAATGGGTACGTCCAGGTTGGACACAGGGAAGAGAAGGGGGAGGAGGGATGAACAAATGAAAAGACGGAGATAGTTCTGCAAGTTCCTTCTTACTCGAATGAAAGAGGGAGTTGTTGGTAGGTTGGTTACTTAAAATTGTAGAATTCAATGGTCACACCATTAGGTTGTAAGCTATCAAAGCGGAATATGAGGTGTTGTTTCTCCAGTTTGCATGTGGCCTTGCTCTGGCAATGGAGGAGGCCCAGGACAGAAAGGCCAGTATGGGAATGGGAAGGGGTGTTAAAATGGTTAGCGACTATTTTAGCAACTCTGGATAATGTGTGTACAGCCTAATCAGAGCTTCTTACAACTGCAGTATAATGTGTAACTCATAGTGTCAAAGAGTCATACAGTATAGAAACAGGCCCTTCAGCCCAACTTGCTCATTCTGACAAAGACGCCTCATCTACTCTAGTCCCACCTGCCCGCCTTTGGCCGATATCCCTCTAAATCTTTCCTATCCACATACCTGTCCCAGTATCTTTTAAATGTTGTTATAGTACATGCCTCAACTCTAGGGAAATACCATACATTTATTAACTCTGTTACCAGTTTCATCCATTTAACCTTTCTACCCTTTCATTTACTTTAAGTTGCTCCTCTTTATTTATGTGGATTATGCTTTAAGTAGGAGAAGGAATGGAACGGGAGAGAGGGATTCCTTTTGAGAGAGGAGAGGGTGAAATGTATGAAACGTATTGTGACTACGGATAAACACATAAAGTTAGAGAGCAAGGAGCACAGAAAATAGACGCACCAAATTTACTGAATAGTGAAGGGCCTGGATAGCGTGAATGTGGAGAGGATAATAATAATAATAATAATACATAATAAAACACTTTAGCGCCATTGTAAATACATACAATGAAATTTCAGACACAATGCCGGAGCGGAGCTCCAACATATCAGATAAATAATAACGACAATGGAAACAACAAAAACGGCAAGAAAACGTCAAGTCAGAATGTGCAATATTTCACAGTCTAGTGTTGTAGCAGTACAAAATATTGGCCATGGGGGCTGTGTGTTCAGTGCAGAGTTCAGTGGTGATGGCCTTGGGGTAGAAACTGTTTGTTAATCTTGTGAATCTCTTTAGAAAGGAGATGATAGGAATTTCTTTAGTCAGAGGGTGGTGAATCCGTGGAGGGCAAGTCAATGGATATTTTTAAGGTGGAGATAGATGGATTCTTGATTAGTAAGGGTGTCAGGGGTTATGGGACGAGGCAGGAAAATGGGGCTGAGCGGTCACGGTGGCGCAGCGGTAGAGTTGCTGCCTTACAGCGAATGCAGCACCGGAGACCCGGGTTCGATCCCGACTACGGGTGCTGTCTGTACGGAGTTTGTATGTTCTCCCCGTGACCTGCGTGGGTTTTCTCAGTGGTCTTCGGTTTCCTCCCACACTCCAATGACGTACAGGTCTGTAGGTTAATTGGCTTGGTAAATGTAAAAAATTGTCCCTGGTGGGTGTAGGATGGTGTTAATGTGCGGGGATCACTGATCGGTGTGAACCCGGTGGGCCGAAGTGCCTGTTTCCGTGCCGTATCTCTAATAGTAAAGTAAAGGGGAAGATAGATCAGGCGGAGAAGATTTGATGGGCCGAATGGCCTAATTCCGCTCCTAGAACTGATGAACACAAAATGCTGGAGTAACTCTGCTGCAGGTTGGGCAGGATCTCTGGAGAAAAGGAATAGGCGGCGTTTCAGGTCGAGACCCTGAAGAACACTGACAATGACAATTAAATTGAATCTGAATCTGAATCTGACCCTGAAGAAGGGTCTGAAGAGAGTCAGAGGAGAAAAGGGAAAGATTAAAATGAGGACATTTAACGTGAATCACCCCAATAGTTTTGCGGATTAT
This sequence comes from Leucoraja erinaceus, assembly GCF_028641065.1. NCBI lineage: Eukaryota > Metazoa > Chordata > Chondrichthyes > Rajiformes > Rajidae > Leucoraja > Leucoraja erinaceus. The sequence continues at coordinate 7,696,604 of NC_073385.1, read as the reverse complement.
TTTCCCCCCCGTTTCACATTTAAACAACTTTCAGCCATTGTGTCAACAGGAGACATCAGCTTGCCGTTTAAACCTGAATTAGAGCTCCGGGACATCAGCTTCATATGCTACATTTTGCTTCATATTAAACCCTCAAACCTCTGAAAACGTGCTAGCCCAGCCTAACTGGACTCAACCGTTCAATAGGTTATTTGCCATCTTAACCCCTAACTACGGTGGAGAAACTACAGTGCATAATGTATATACATCGCCTTCAAATCGCACTGGCGGTATTCGTACGAATGCAGGGTACAATTGCAAGGGACAAATTTGTATTAGCACCACCGTCTATTCTCTGTTATTCTTCTGAAGTGTGCACCTGAAATTATGTGTAATTTTTTTGTGTAATATCACATCCCGAGTAATTATTCCGGTCCCCGTTTGTCATTTGCTGAAATTCTAATTATCTGCGTTGAAAATTTATTATACTCTTAAGAGAGTTGTGATTTTTCACTAGAGTGCACTCTCCGAGAATTACGGATGCTGAGTACTCTTTGGGATTTCATAAGTGTCGCCCGCTGATGTGTTCCCTTGGATCTACAAGAGTTCAATTGAAATAAGGGCTTATAAAATAAATTCTTTGCTTAACCGCTGTGCTAACATCATGCCACCGCATCAATCTTCTGGGCTTTTCCACCACGGCAGATCCTTAAATTAGCCAATTTTCTTATTGATATCTAATGAATTGATGCGATTGAGTTGGATAGGAAACAGCTGTGTGAAATTTTTTTTTTAATCCGCAAATGGGAACACACCTCGTGTACTTTAGGTATGACTTGGAAAGTAACAGAGGAACTGTAATTTCTTATAGTGAGTTCAGGGTGGCACGGTGGTGCAGCGGGAGAGTCGCTGCCTTACAGCGCCAGAGACCCGGGTTCAATACCAACTATGGGTGCCGTCTGTACGGAGTTTGTGTGGATTTTCCCCGGTTACACACTCCAAAGCCGTACAGGTTTGTAGCTTAATTGGCTTTGGTAAAATTGCAAATTGTAAATTGTAATTCTTCCCCTAGTGTGTAGGTGTGTAGAGTGTACGGTTGATCGCTGGTCAGCGCGGACCTGGTGGGCCGAAGGGCCTGTTTCCGTGCTGTATCTCTAAAGTCTAAAGTTTAAAGTAAAGAGTTCGGAGCTGTGAAAAAAAAACTTTATAAAACACAAAGTTTTTTGAGATAGAGCATGTGATTTTATTGACAATAAGTAAAGGGAAAGTCACCAATAATATACCTTTGCAACGATGATCCTTTGTAACTTCTAGGCATTTCAATCTCTTTACAGCCAACAATGTGTTTTTTTTTTCTTTTGCAAATCTGGGCATTGCAAACTCTCACAAAAAGCATTACAATAATTACCAGATAATCTGTTCTTTTTCAGTGATTTTGATGGAAGGATGAGTATTGCCCAGGATAACTCTCTCTCTCTCTCTCGTTCTACTTTGAATCGGTGCCACAAGGTCTTTTATCTACACCTTAGCAAGCAGATAATAGCTCAGTTTAGCATTCAGTCTTGAAACGCAAAGATAAAGGATTGAAAAAGACTACAATAGTCCAACCAAACTGTTCCAAAGGGTAAAATTATTCATATCACACTCTAGGTTGGAAATTAACATTGACGATTGTGGAGACTGGGGAACATTAGATCTCCTCCTTTCGATGTAAATTAGCTGCAGAACATAGATTTGGTATTATCTACCCCATTTTAACCCTTACCCTGCCAAAACTTCCTTCAATTTGAAAGCCTGCAACCAGGCTTCCTTAAGATTCTTTGAAACAATTCTTCTCAACCTTTTCCTACAACAGACGACATGAAGTCATTTAAAATCTACTCTCCATTGTATCAAATTATTTTAGTTCAACCAGATCCAAGGTGAACTTATCTTTTTTTTTTGGTAATGGAATCTTTTTTACCGTTTAGTGTAAATATTGCCAGATATCATAGCCTCTTCTCATTATTCAGTTAGTTTTTGTTTAGTTTTGTATGTTGGCACGTTTGCAGGTAGAATGAAAAGCTTTTTGCTACGTGCCATCCAGTCAGTGGAAAGACTATACATGATTACAATCAAGCCCTCCACAGTGCACAGCTTCAGGGCAAAGGGAATAACGTGTAGTGCACGACAAAATGTAATAAAGTCTGGTTTAATGCCACATCAGAGATTTGGAAATCTAAACTAATTTTCCAGTTGGAATCTGAGGGAGGGCTGCACTGTCATAGGTGCTGTCTTCTGCAAGAGGCAATAAGCCAAAGGCTTTGTATTAAAATGTCCCATGGCACAATTTTAGTATGGGTGTTAGTTTAGAGATACAGTGTGGAAACAGGCCCTTCGGCCCACCAAATCCATGCCAAGCATCGGTCATCTGTACACTAGTCTGGGGATACAGTGTGGAAACAGGCCTAATATCCCCCCATATTAACACTACCCTACACATGCTATGGACAATTTTCACATTTACCAAGCCAATTTACCTACATACCTGCACGTCTTTGGAGTGTGGGAGGTGATGGAAGATCTTGGAGAAAACCCACGCAGGTCACAGGGAGAAGATACAAACTCCGTACAGAAGGCAGCACCCCGTAGTCGGGATCGAACCCGGGTCTCCGGCACTGCGAGCATTGTAAAGCAGCAACTCTACCACTGCGCCACCGTTCTGCCAGCTAGTTCTATATTATTCCACTTTCACATCCTACAGACACGAGGGGTAATTTACAGAAGTCAAATAATCTACGAACCTGCATTTCTTTGGAATGTGGGAGGAAACCGGAGCACCCGTAGAAAACCCACGTGGCCAGGGATCGTACAGACTCCGCACAGGCAGCACCCGTGGTCAGGATTGAACCCGGGCATCTGGCGCCGTGAGGCAGCAACTCCAGTTTTGAAGAAGACCAGGAGAGTCATTACACGTATCCTGGCCAATGTTCCTGCATCAGTCAGTATTTCTCGAACAGATTTTTTTTTCATCATCGCATTACTTTTTGTGGAAGAATGGTGTTACAGAGATAGGTTGAATAAGTTAGGTCTTTATTCTCTGGAGCGCAGAAGGTTAAGGGGGGACTTGATAGAGGTCTTTAAAATGATGAGAGGGATAGATAGAGTTGATGTGGACAAGCTCTTCCCTTTGAGAATAGGGAAGATTCAAACAAGAGGACATGACTTCAGAATTAAGGGTCAGAAGTTTAGGGGTAACATGAGGGGGAACTTCTTTACTCAGAGAGTGGTAGCGGTGTGGAATGAGCTTCCAGTGGAAGTGGTGGAGGCAGGTTCGTTGGTATCATTTAAAAATAAATTGGATAAGCATATGGATGAGAAGGGAATGGAGGGTTATGGTATGAGTGCAGGCAGGTGGGACTAAGGGGAAAAAAAAGTTGTTTGGCACGGACTTGTAGGGCCAAGATGGCCTGTTTCCGTGCTGTAATTGTTATATGGTTATATGGTGTTATATGGTTATATATAGGCTATCACAGTTAACTACTCTATTGGCTTTAAAGGACATTCAAATATTTAGTAAGATACATTAAAACAATGATTAATTGCAATGTTAATGTTTTTTTTCTTTAAATACTTTTCTTCACCCTTGACATACCCATTACACCAGCACTGCTTGATCACTGTCCAAATGTCTGTTAGTTCAGTTGTATTATGCAAGACCATGTATTTAACTGTCTTTAAAAAAATATAAAGTCTAAAACAGCATTTACCATCTGAGATTAGATAGCTGAATTTATTCTTCAAAATATTATTTTTCATAAGAATTCTAGTTCGGGTCTGAGTAAAAATCTTTACCATTTAAATCATCTTCATGGCTGTTTTCTGATTTCATCAGTAATTATCTCAATGGGCCTTAACAAGGAAAATCAGCATCTATTTTAATGTGTTTTATTTTATTAGGGTTCATTATTACATTTGTTTCTGTGTTAATATTCTTTTTAATAGGTGATCGCAGATGTGTCTTTGGCATTGTCCGTCAGCTCGATGACGTTCTCACCAAACCCTGCATCAATCTCAGAGCAGTTTTGAACCAAGTCCAAGACGATATGATGAAAGTGTCCTCTCCTGCAGCGTGCGAGGTGTCTACACATTTGCTGGTGGGCATGAGTTCACAATACAAGCTATCCATAATTCAGGTTTAAATTGACGTTAAATTTACAACTGGCTCAAGATGACTAATGCGGCAAATGAAGTAAAGGAGGGAGCACTTCCATCCATCTGCTTCTCCCTTAGCCTCTTTGAGCAAATCATCTGGCTAATAAGCTTGGATGGGAGCCGTAGGTTTCGAATCCCTCGTGCTTAGTGCTGCTTTGAAAGAGGCTTTGTTCATTTGATTCCCACGACAGCCCGCAGTTGTCCCGGAGAAGCCAATTCATGGTTGCCACGTGTAGGAAAGAACTGCAGATGCTGGTTACACAGAAGACAGACACAAAATGCTGGAGTAACTCATCGGGACAGGCAGCGTCTCTGGAGAGCAGATATGGGTGACATTTCAGGTCGAGACCCTTCTTCAGACCAAAGACTTCTTCGAAGTTATAGGAGCAGAATTAGGCCATTCGGCCCTTCAAGTCTACTCTGGCATTCAATCATATCTCATCTATCTTTCTCTGTCAACTATATTCTCCTGCCCTCTCCCCATAATCCCTGACGTCCTTACTTACCAAGACACTGTCAATCTCCGCCTTAAAATCTCCATTGACTTGGCCTCTACAGCCGTCTGTGGCAATGAATTCCACAGATTCACCACCATCTGACTAAATAAATTCTTCCTCATCTCATTTCTAAAGGTACGTCTCTTTATTCTGAGGATATGGCCTCTGGTCCTGGACTCTCCCAATAGTGGAAACATCCTCTCCACATCCACTCTATGCTATGTAAGTTTCAATGTGGTCCCCACCCCCCCCCCCCCCCCCACCCCCCCCCCCCCCCCCCCCCCCCCCCCCCCATCCTTCTAAACTCCAGCGTATTAAGCTAGTGTTTTCCTGTCAAAAGAACTTGTCATATTTTCCTTGCTTTTGTGATCTGGGCTGGTAACATCCCAATCACACAAAATCAAAACTTGGATGACGATTTCATTAAGACCAAATTAATGTGCATTTTTCTTTCTATTTAAACTGGGGGAAAAAATCCTCAGAACAGCCCATTATGTCCTGAATGAGATGTCATCTTCAATTTACGAGGTTGAGCTAAATTAATTTTCCACTCTTATTCAAAAACGCATTCAGCGTGTGTGCCCAGCAAAATAATAGCTTAATAGTCCAACATTACAAGTAATGGTGTATTTTTCAAATCGTAATTAGCAGTCTTAAGTAAATACAGACCATTTGATCACATACTCAATGATGGGTAACAGGTAGCAATAAAACAGGAAGCTCGCTGCCCTGAAATTTCCAATGTGTGCAGTTTAGTACAGGTCGACAAAAAGAAAATGGTGAAATGTAATCTCTCTGCTAATCAATATTCATCACTCAGTCAACAACCTTGAAACATCTCATCTTCATGTTCATAAGTTTATATGTGCAGGATTAGGCCATTCGGCCCACCAAGTCTACTCCGCCATTCAATCATGGCTGATCTATCTCTCCCTCCTAACCCCATTCCCCTGCCTTCTCCCCATGCCCACTGACACCCGCACTAATCAAGAATCTATCTAATCTCTGACTTAAAAATATCCACTGACTTGGCCTCCACAGCCGTCTGTGGCTAAGAATTCCACCGATTCACCACCCTCTGACTCCAGAAATTCCTTCTCATCTCCTTTATTAATCTTATTGCGTTGGTCTTTAGCATATCCTACTATGTACAAATCGGGAGCATATGTTCTATGCCATAACAGTGATTACTACTCTGAAACATTGTGTCAATGGTTAGAAAGCAATGGTTAGATAGCACGGAAACAGGCCCTTCGGCCCACCGAGTCCAGTGATCCTGGCACACTACACACATTCAGGACAATTTACAAAATTCAATTAACCTACAAACCTGTGCGTCTTTGAAGTTTGGGTTGAAACTGGTGCACCCGGAGAAAACCCACGCACGTCACGGGGAGAATGTACAAACTCCACACCGACAGCACCAGTCGAACGAGGCTCGCTGACATTGAAAGGCAGCAACTCTACCGCTGCACCACCGTGCCGCCATTACCTGTGCATTAAAATGTCATTGGCTATTGAAGCAGTCTTGGGTCATTATGTATTAACATGTGTTTCACCAGATCAGATTTTATATAAGGTCAATAAATTGATAAGTGTCACAGTCAGTGCTGGTCATGCGGAATATTTCGAGGTTTTGTTTTGCCAAAATGTATTTGCTTGTCAATTTTTAGAAGACTATATAAAATACTATTTTGGAAGGGAGAGGGCAAATAGACGGCCAGGGAGACAGTGACTGGGCATGTCATGTAATAACAGACTAGACATGTGAACAGCATCAGTGAATTGAATTGAAAGACACAGCTGGAAACAGATCGTTCAACCCACTGAGTACACGCTGACTTTCAATCACCCGTTCACACGAATTCTATGTTCTCCCACCTTCACATCTGCTCTCTACACAGGGGCGGCAATTTTACCGAGGCTCGTTAACGTCCAAACCCACACATCTTTGGGATGCGGGAAGGAAACCCATGCAGCTGCAGGAAGAACGTGTAAATTCCACGCAGATCCACATCCCCGAGGCGTGAATTGAACCTTTGGTCTCTGGTGCTGTGAGGCAGCAGCTACACCACTGTGCTGCCCTGTACAATGACACTGCCACACTGAAGTACATCAGCAACAGCAAACTAAAGCCACAAACTCACACCGGGGCAGAACAAACACCTCAACCATAACACAAGCAAATCCGCAATGTCAATCTGCTACCTTTGCTTGGTCTGGTCTGTATATATGTCAAAGGCAACTCAAGTCAAGTTGAGTTTATTGTCAGAAACACACATACAGGGAGGTACAGGTATAATGAAAAACTCGTTTGCAACAGCATCAATGGCTCCAAGACTCAGACAAACAAATGAATGAATGAATGATACTTTATGATCACATGGCATACCCAAGGTATGCAAAGAGATGCCACATAAAGGGCGGCGGCAAGGTTACAAACGTGAATTGATTGAAAAATGCAGCATGGAAACTACTGAGTCCACACTGACTATTGATCATTCACACTAGCTCCCTTTGTTATCCCACATGAAACATCATCTATCCCTGTCCTCAACTTATGCTGCCTGACCCATTGAGTTACTCCAGCACCTTGCTGTCTTTTCTTGTGCAGTAACTACCCCCACACTTTGCTGATGGTGCCTTCTGGTTATTTGCAGAAAGACATTCTTGGCTACATTGTACAGCCCCTAATATAAGCAACAATTGTTGAGCCATTGCTGGGGGCCTTCTACTCACCACGGCTGTTGATTTAAAACCCACCACGGAGCAGCTAACAACACCAGTGGCAATTAAAGCAGAATATGCAGGCCAGCCATAGGCGCTTCAACATCTGCAGTGAACGCTTCCCCTGTTACCATAGATACTGGCCCATACTCCATCCACTGCAAATGCAGAAATCACGATTACATTGGAAGTTCCACTCAGCAGACTGAGCAAATTATTTGGGTTCCATTGAAAAGCGGGCACCATTTCGGTCAGCATGGTGGCACAGCGGTAGAGTTGCTGCCTTTCAGCGCCAGAGACCCGGGTTCGATCCTGACTACAAGTGCTACCTGTACGTTGTTTGTACGTTCTCCCGTTCACCTGCGAGGGTTTTGTCTGAGATCTTTGGTTTCCGCTCATACTCCAACGATATCCATGTTTGCCGGTTAATTGGCTTAGTATAAAGGTAAATTGTCCCTGGTGTATGTAGGAATGTGATAGTGTGCAGTGATTGCATGTCGGTGCAGACTCGATGGGCCGAAGGGCCTGTTTCCGCACTGTTTATCTAAACTAAACTATATCACTGTAACCATTCCACTAAAAATCACTGTAACCTTTACACCGGTACAGTGTCACGGGGTAAAAGGGGAGGTAATTCTTCAAACATTATTGATGATGTGCTGTCATAATAGTTGCCCCAATTTCTACAATTTTGGAAAGAATTACGGTATTTCCCGGCGTCCAAGACTACATCGAGTACAGGCCCAGTGCCGACAAACGCTCATCATAGGTTAATCTACTCATTCCTGGGATCACTCTTGTAAACCTCCTCTGGACCCACACCATCCAGAGCCAGCACATCCTTCCTCAGATATGGTGCCCAAATTTGCTCACAATATTCAAAATGTGGCCTTACCAGCGCCAGTACACGTGACTTCGTAGACGGACATAGTGTGAACTCCATCATCAAGTTTGCCGACGACACCACTGTTGTTGGACGAATCACAGACGGGGATGAGTCAGAGTATAGAAGTGAGATGGACCGACTGACCAAATGGTGCCAGCACAACAACCTGGCTCTCAACATCAGTAAGACCAAGGAACTGATTGTGGACTTTGGTAGGGGAAGGATGAGGAACCACAATCGTGTTCATATCAATGGGACGATGGTGGAGAAGGTCAAAAACTTCAAATTCCTGGGCGTGCATATTGCCGAAGATCTATCCGGGACCCAGCACACTGATGCAATTATAAAGAAGGCACATCAGCGAATCTAGTTCCTGAGAAGATTACAGAGATTCGGCATGTCAAAGAGGATTCTCCAAAGCTTCTACAGGTGCACAATAGAGAGCCTTCTGACTGGTTGCATCGTGGCTTGGTTCGACAACTTGAACATCCTGGAGTGAAAAAAGACTACAAAAAGTTGTGACCACTGCCCAGTCCATCACCGGCTCTGACCTGCCCACCATCGAAGGGATCTATCGCAGTCGATGCCTCAAAAAGGCAGCCAACATCATCAAGGACCCACACCATCCTGGCCACACATTCATCTCACCATTGCCATCAGGAAGAAGGTACAGGAGAACTGTAATGTCCAGGTTCAGGAACAGCTTCTTCCCTACAGCCATCAGGCTATTATACACACCAAGGAATAAGCTCTGAACTGCAAAAGACTATATTATTATTGCACTATATTTGTTATTTATTGAAATTTTTCTATTTTTCTCTTCCCCCGTTATGTACTATATTTACATTTTCACATATTCTGTTGTGCTGCAGCAAGTAAGACTGTCATTGTCCCATCTGGGACATATAACAATAAAACACTCTTGACTCTTGACTTGAGTTGCCTTAAGGGCCTGTCCCACTTGGGAGTCATTTGTGCGTCATTTACGTGACGTCATTTACGGGTCACGACGCATGACGCGCATGCTGTGACGGGCATGTGATGCGCGCATGGTGCGTGATGAGGCGTGGTGGCCTAGGCAGTGACGCGCTGTCGTGCCACCTGCTTGACACGCAAATGACGCCGAATTGGGACAGGCCCTTTACAGAGCTTCAACATTACATCACTAGAACAGTACAGCACAGGGGCTGGCCCTTCGGCCCATAATGTCCATGTCGTACATGATACCAAGGTAAACAAACTTCCTCTGCCTACACGTAACCTATATCCATCCATATTGCTAAACACTTTAATTCTCCTTCAAATTCCCACACAGACCTTTCTGTCCTAGGTCTCCTCAATTGTCAGAGTGAGGCTAAATGTAAATTGGAGAACAGCATCTCATGTTTTGCTTGGGCAGTTTACAGCCCAGTGGTGTGAATATTGATTTATCTAACTTCAATTCCCTCTCTCTCTGTCCCTCCCCCACGCAAGTCACACCAGCTTCTCGTTCTCACCCAACAAACAGCTAACAATGGACTGTTTCCTTTATCATCGTTACTTTGTTGCATATCTTTCATTCATTGTTCTTTATCTCTCTACATCATCGTCTATATCTCTCGTTTCCCTTATCCCTAACCGGTCTCGACCCGAAACGTCACCCATTCCTTCTCTCCAGTCACGCAGCCTGTCCCGCTGAAGTTACTCCAGCTTTTTGTGTCTACCCTTGTATATTCATGTTCCTATTTAAAAGGCTCTTAAATGCAATGACTTTATCTGCCACCACCACCATCCCTGGCAGCGAGTTACAGACCCACACCACTTTGTGTAAAAAAGACTCACCCCACACAACTCCTTTAAACTTTACCCCTCTCATCTTAAAGTTATGCCTTCTAGTCTATGACATTCTCACTCTGGGACAAAGGTTCTGACTGTCTATCCCGTCGATGCCTCGCATCATTTATGCCTATCGTATTTATGCCTCTCAATCTCCCATGCGCGAGAGAAAGTCATCGTGGCGCAGCGGTAGAGTTGCTGCCCTACAGCGAATGAAGCGCCGAAGACCCTGGTTCGATCCCGATTATGGGTGCTGTCTGCACGGAGTTTGTATGTCCTCCCCGTGACCTGCGTGGGTTTTCTTTGAGATCTTCGGTTTCCTCCCACATTCCAAAGAAGTATAGGTTTGTAGGTTAATTGGCTTGGTAAATGTAAAAAATTGGCCCCAGTGTGTGTGGGATAGTGTTAATGTGCGGGGAATCGCTAGTCGGAGCGGACCAGGTGGGCCCAAGGGCCTGCTTCCATGCTGTAGCTCTAAATTAAACTAAAATAGACTAAACTAAGAAAACAATCCAAATATGTCCAACCTCTGTAGTGTAATAATAATAATATGTTATTGTCATTGCACATAAGCCCAACGAGATTTGGTATGCAGCTTCCATCCGATGTCATAACTTCAATAAATAGTAACATTTAGATTTAGATACCCTGAGAGGGGCAAGTTGGGCAGGAGGGTCTCTGTCCATGCTGTAAGACCCTGTGACTCTGACCCTCCTTATAATACCTTCTATTCCAAGCAGCGTTCTGGACCTCTTCTGCACCTTCTCCAAAGCCTCGATATCCTTCCTCTAATGGGTCGAGATTGCCTCTGAGAGCCTGCTGTGTGCAAATGAGATGCTATGTTTCCATCATTACAACAATGACCATACTTCAAAAATACTATGGCTGGGAATGTATCCTTAGTCATTAGCTCTGCAGTTTAATGTTCCGAATGTAGGAAGTGGAATAAAATATACAGCCACTGGACTGTTTAGCAGTACAGACCGGTAATTAAATTTTGGATGCTGATGTTTTTTTGATTTGTGACATCCTTTATTACATTGTGAAAATGCTATATAAATGCAAGTCTTCATTTATAACCCTTTTATCAGCTGAACAACTTTCTGGCATGTCTTCATGGAAACACAATGTTCAGACTACATCAGGAAAATCAAAAAAAATCAGACGGTGAATCAAAGTGTTAATATTGCCTTCCGTACACTTCTCTCCCCCGCTCCAGTTAGTTTTAATTTCCTTATTTGCGCTCCTGCTTTCCAGAGTCTGTGTGAAGATGCACAATGAGATAATACAGTCTGTCCCAAACTATTTTTTTTAAGAAGAAAATTTAATCCAGGCCGAAGGGTTTCGGCCCAAAACGTTGCCTATTTCCTTCGCTCCATAGATGCTGCTGCACCCGCTGAGTTGCTCCAGCTTTTTTGTGTACCTTCGCTATTCTGTTTAGTTTAGTTTAGTTGAGAGATGCAGCATGGAAACAGGCCCTGTGACCCTCCGATACACCATACACCAGTCTTTGATCTGTCATTTTCACACCTTGTGCTTTCATATCTCGAGTTTCCCTCTCCCCTGACTCTCAATCCGAAGAAGGGTCTCAGACTCCACCCACCCAAACGTCACCCATTCCTTCTCTCCAGAGATGCTGCCTGTCCCACTAAGTTACTCCAGCATTTTGTGTCTATCTTCACTGACAATTAACCTGCTGTGATTGTTTGGCAAGGAGTTTTTGCCAGGGCACAGATAAAGAGTCAATTAACCAACAAAACGGAAGTTACTCCTTCCGATCTGCTTCTAGATGCTAGACTATAGAGATCCAGTGTGGAAACAGGCCCTTCGGCTCAGCGAGTCCATGCCGACTAGTGATCATCCCATACACTAAAAACTAGTCCTGCACATTAGGAACTCCTTCGGCCCATCAACTCCGCGCCGACCAGCGATCCCTGCACATTAAAACAACCCTACACACTATCGGGACAACTTACAATTTTACTGAAGCCAATTAATGTTGCAAGCCTGTACATCTTGTGTGGAGTGTGGAAGGAAACCGGAGCACCTGGAGAAAACCCACGCGGTCTCAGGGGGAGAAGGCACAAACTCCCTGCAGATAGCGCCCACGGTCAGGATCGAACCCAGGTCTCTGGTGCCGCACCACGGTGCTGCAGGAACCAGTCAACGCTTTTGTCGGAGGAGTTAATCCAGCCACCATCCTCACACCACGGAGCACTTAGTGCCTCGGAGTTTCACAGTAGCCATTGCTCAAGAAACTAACAACTCTGCCCGGGAAAGTATAAATATTTATGCTGCCACTATTTGTAATTGGCTAGTCATTATTCCCACAGCAAATTACAACAGACTTTGATGATCACCATAAAAATCTCTGCTAGCCAATGGGAGCGCCAGCCAATACTCTTTGCAAATCTGCCAATTCGCTGTAGAAGTTCCCCGGCTGTGCAGAATTGCAATAAGCCATCAGAGAGCCTAGACTCCCTGGAGTGATGGTTGCTTTATAATACTCTATTTACATAAAATTGTTCCAATAGATTATATCTCCCCAAGTTCATAACTAGAAACAATTTTCAATTAAGCAGTCCTCAATTACTGAGTGTGACAGCACACACGCACACACACAAAAAAAATTTGGACACCAAATAGAGCTGAGACTATTTAAAAATGAAAACTTTTCTGTAAACATAGTGATGCAAGCCCTTTTGAGTACATATTCAAACAGCAATAACAATGAATTAAAAGCCCCCGGCTATAGTCTGTGCATTACTCTCATTCAACACTGCATACCAAGCAGATAGAACAATTTACAATAAACATGAGCCCATTACAATTCAATCGAAAGATGTTTTCAGCAAAATAATGTGAAATTAAATCTTAGAGGACTCTGTATATTAAAACTTAGGCAGTCAATAAAATCGGGCCTAGGATTGCCATTTGTCATGGGGCAGGTTATTTCCCGATGCCTAAAATCTCTTCTTTATATGTGTTGCCAGATTGAATGTTTAAACTGCAGCTATAATATCGGTGGAATAAAGCTAGCCTTGACAGATTGAGTTCGCGGGCAACATCGTAAAAAGAGCTAATGTCGAACGGTTCTTATTAAATGGCTTGTGTACGCTATCCGGATTGGTGAAAAGAAAAGGAGAATTGCCCTGTTAGAAGCTGTCGTAGATTTGGAAATTGTGCAAGGAACAAAGAGAATTGTTTTTTATTATGCTGTTTCACATCTATTACAAAATTACAAAAATATAAAAACCTACAAATTATTTCCTCTTCAGTGTGTTCAATCATTAGTTCAATCTTGTATCATTAATACATGCTGGTGAATTTTATGCAGCTCAAAGCCTGGCATGTTGTGTTCTGCACAGGATTGGAGAATGGGGCATTGAGGTTATCGTTAAAAATGGCTCCTTAATTTCAGATTAAGGTTTGTTCGGAGGCATTCATCAGAACTTTCCATCGCTTACGTAGGATATTCATCCTGAAACCAGTCAATTTAACATAGAACAGTACAGCACGGGAACAGGCCCTTCGGCTCCTGATGTCCAAAACAAACATGCCGCAAAATTGAGGTTATTGAGTATAGAAGCTGGGATGTAATGTTAAAATTGTACAAGGCATTGGTGATGCCAATTCTGGAGTATGGTGTACAATTTTGGTCGCCTAATTATAGGAAGGATGTCAACAAAATAGAGAGAGTACAGAGGAGATTTACTAGAATGTTGCCTGGGTTTCAGCAACTAAGTTACAGAGAAAGGTTGAACAAGTTAGGGCTTTATTCTTTGGAGCGCAGAAGGTTAAGGGGGGACTTGATAGAGGTTTTTAAAATGATGAGAGGGGTAGACAGAGTTGACGTGGAAAAGCTTTTCCCACTGAGAGTAGGGAAGATTCAAACAAGGGGACATGACTTGAGAATTAAGGGACTGAAGTTTAGGGGTAACATGAGGGGGAACTTCTTTACTCAGAGAGTGGTGGCTGTGTGGAATGAGCTTCCAGTGAAGGTGGTGGAGGCAGGTTCATTTTTATCATTTAAAAATAAATTGGATAGTTATATGGATGGGAAGGGAATGGAGGGTTATGATCTGAGCGCAGGTATATGGGACTAGGGGAGATTATGTGTTCGGCACGGACTAGAAGGGTCGAGATGGCCTGTTTCCGTGCTGTAATTGTTATATGATTATATGGTTATATGGTTAAAATTAAACTAATCTCCTCTGCCTTGTATGTGATCCATATCCATCCATTCCCTGTATATTCATGCACATTTAGACAGGTACATAGAGGGATACAGGACATGTTTGGAGGCATATGGGTCAAACGAAGGCAGATGGACCTTGTATAGATGTGACATCTCTGGAACTCTCTGCCACAGAAGGTAGTTGAGGCCAGTTCATTGGCTATATTTAAGAGGGAGTTAGATGTGGCCCTTGTGGCTAAAGGGATCAGGGGGTATGGAGAGAAGGCAGGTACGGGATACTGAGTTCGATGATCAGCCATGATCATATTGAATGGCGGTGCAGGCTCGAAGGGCCGAATGGCCTACTCCTGCACCTAATTTCTATGTTTCTATGTTTCTATGACATGTTGGCCGACGTGGGCAATTTGGACTGAAGGGCCTGTTTCCACATTGTGAAATGACACTTTGCCTATCTAAAAGCCTTTTAAACACCACTATTGTATCTGCTTCCACCACTGCTCCTGGCCACATATTCCAGGCACCCATCACTGTCTGTGTAAAAATCTTATCCGCAACCTCTCCTTTAAACTTCCCCTTTCACCTTAAAGCTATGCCCTTGAATGTTTGCCAAACTCACGGACTGAAAAGGCAATTGAGGCAGAAACACTCAACACACTTGCAAACTACAACTAAAAGATGTTGTAAATACCTTGGTGGTCAGGCATATATATGTGGAAGGACAAAACTGAAAGTTAGCTTTTCCATCCATGAGATTTCAACGGTCAGAAATAAAGTAAGCTTTAAGTTCTAGCAAAAGAGGTTTAGATTTAGGTTTATTATTGTCACATGTACATACTTTGAAGTCAAATGAAGATAACTGCTGATGCTGGTTTACAAAAGAAACTGCATGGTAACATAGAAACATAGAAAATAGAAGCAGGAGGAGGCCATTTGGCACTTCAAGCCAGCTCCGCCATTCAGTGTGATCATGGTTGATCATCCACAATCAGTAACCCGTGCCTGCCTTCTCCCCATATGCCTTGATTCCACTAGCCCCTAGAGCTCTATCTAACTCTTTTAAATTCATCCAATGAATTGGCCTCTAGTGCCTTCTGTGGCAGAAAATTCCACAAATTTACAATTCTCAGGGTGAAAAAGTGTTTTCTTATCTCAGTTTTAAATGACCTCCCCTTTATTCTTAGACTGTGGCCCCTGGTTCTGGACTCCCCCAACATTGGAAACATTTTTCCTGCATCTAACTTTCCCAATCATAATTTTATACGTTTCTAAAGAGATATCCTCTCATCCTTCTAAATTCCAGTGAATACAAGCCCAGTTTTTCCAAGCTTTCTTCATATGATAGTCCCGCCATCCCGGGGATTAACCTCGTGAACCTACGCTGCTCTGCATCCATAGCAAGGATATCCTTGCAAAGGCAAAGGAGGAGACCAATACTGCACAAAATACTCCAGATGTGGTCTCACCGGGCCCTGTACAACTGCAGAAGGACCTCTTTACTCGTATACTCGAATCCTCTCGTTATGAAGGCCCACACGCCATTAGCTTTCTTCACTGCCTGTCCCACCGTTGAGGTCCTGGTTGGATTGCTCTTTGTCAGAGACCTCCCCCTCGACCTTACTGCCATGGGTGGCCCCACCAGGAGCATAGCTCCAGACGGCATCGCGCTCAGGATCTCAGGTCCACACAAGCTTCTCCACCACGGCAAGGTGACAATCCATGGAGAAGTAATGCTACACTGAGCTGATGATATGATGCATACATCACCAGGGCAGTGATGCTGTGCACGCTGCATCTGGGCAATGATACCTTGTGGTTGAAGAGCCTGGAGGCCAGGTGCCAAGGCCACAAAATGGTCGACGGCATCTTTGCCCGTAGCGGCGACTGCGGAGGGCTCAAATGCCCCGACCACGGGTGAACAAGAGGAAGTTGATTGAACTTAATTCCCTTCCCTCACAGTGGGAAACATTGATTCCGCCGTGGGGGATGTTCATGTTGTTTCTATAGTGTTGTGTTCACTTTATTTTATTTGTGTGGCTGTTTGGTAACTCAAATTTCACGGCACCAATTGGTGTATGTGGCAATAAATGTAACTTGAACTTGAACTTGAATTTGGTCAAATTCAATGGCCAGGGACAACTTCACCTGTAGAAGCTGTGGGAGGGTCTGCCTGACAAAGATAGGCCTAGTCAGCAGGAAATACAGTCATAGATGAAGCCTTCCCCTCTCCTAACATGAAAACATCAAAGCTGCACCATCACCTCTGAAGAAGGAAGGTGTAGGAAGGAACTGCAGATGCTGGTTTACTCCGAAGATAGACACAAAATGCTGGAAGTAACTCAAAGAGTCAGGCAGCAACAAAGGAGAAAAGGAATAGGTGACGTTTCAGATCGAGACCTTCCTTCAGACCTCCACAAAAAGAAAGAAAGGTCTCGACCCAAAACGTCATCTATTTCTTAACCTCCAGAGATGCTGCCTGACCCTCTGAATGACTGGTATTTTGTGCCTATCTCTGAAGAAGGGTCTGAAGAAGGGTTCCGACTGCAAACTGTCACCTGTTCCTTTTCTCCAGAGATGCTGCCTGACCCTCTGAGTTACTCCAGCATTTTGTGTCTACCATCATCTCTTGCAGATGGACGGAGATGCTAACATCATGGGGTCAGTAGTCCAGTAAGACTTTGTCAATCTTGTTAGCTGAACTGTGCCTGTTGATCCAGTGCTTTTGCACCATACATGACTCAACCCTCCAACCCATCATCATCAGTCACTGTTTGAGCAAAATATTCAAACTAATTCATGCGAAATGAAGAAGAAATCAAAAGGGTGTCAATTACAATTCTCTGTAACTGATTGATTTTTAAAGAGGTCCTAATGGCAATGCTTGCTTTTTAACAGGTGAACAACTAAATTGTTTGTGAATGGGCCTCTGATTGGGTTTGCAAATTTCTCTCTGAAAACATTGTAAATTGTAAATTGTAAATCTTTTTATTGTCATTTCCTGAGTATTCGCATACTCAGAGGAAACAAAAAAAACGTTTCTCGACCAGTGTCCATTCAGTTTTCGTTACAAAATAAATAGCAATTAAAGTTAAAATACATGTCATGAACAATTTAACCCTCTAATAACATTCAATAACATTCAACAGCCGTTCCGACTGGCAGCGGGGTGTTTGTGCGCGATACTTGGCAGGGGGGAAAGTTCATTTAACAGTCTTATAGCCTGTGGGAAGAAGCTGAGGAGCATCCTGCTGGTTTTGCAGCTGATGCTCCTGTACCTCTTCCCAGATGGGAGGATGGTGAAAAAGTCATGCGATGGGTGGTAAGGGTCTTTGATGATGGAGATGGCTCTGTTGATGCATCTCTTCTTGTATATGTCCAGCAGGAAGGGGAGGGGAGCACCAATAATCCTGCTTATAACCATTAACATTTGAAGAGCTCTCTCTCTCATCTGCAACCCCCCCCCCCCCCCCCCCCCCCCCCCCCGAGCATTTAAAAGAAAATCTATTAACCCTTGGAGCGCCTTGAAGGAAGATATATTATTTCAGTCAACCCCATCTATTGAGACTGTGAATATTGAATTCCCCAATACGTAATGCCCCCCTTACCCCATCTTACTTTCTGGAACCACCCTCCCCCCTGCCCCCCAACTCTATTCCTTGGAGCGCAGGAGGATGAGGGGTGATCTTATAGAGGTGTATAAGACCTTGAGAGGAATAGATTGGGTAGACACGCAGAGTCTCTTGCCCAGAGTAGGTGAGTCCCAAACCAGAGGACTTATGTTTAAGGTGAAGGGAAAAGGTTTAATAAGAAACTGAGGGGTAACTTGTTCACACAATGGGGGGTGGGTGTATGGACCAAAGTTTAAGAAACAGTTAGACAGGTACGTGGATAGGATAGATTTGGACCAAATGCAGGCAGGTGGGACTAGTGTAGCTGCTACATGTTGGCTGGTGTGGGCAAGTCAGGTTGAAGGGCCTGTTTCCACACTGTATCACTCTATGACTCTAGCCATAGGACGGTGGATCAGTTGAATACATTGCTGCAGATGGCCGTGGAGGCCGTCAATAGACATTCTTAAGGTGCAGATTGACAGATTCTTGATTAGTACGGGTGTTGGGGGTTACGGGGAGAAGGCAGAAGAATGAGGGTCAGAGGGAAAGATAGATCAGCCATGACTAAATGACAGAGTAGACTTGATGGGATGAATGGCCAAATTCTTGATGGGACGAATGACCAAATTCTGCTCCTGGAAGTTATGAACCCAAAACATTGCGTATCCATTCTGTTTTGCCGAGGCAAAGATTGTCAGATTTCACCAATTCATTTTGCAATGGTTACATAGATGACCAAAATGAACTCCTGTAACCCTGTCAATAATTGTTAAGGGAGAAGTGAAAAACTTTTCTGGAAGTAGATTCTGAACACAATATGGGGGAAAACAATTAAAAAATGTTTAGTTTAGTTTCGAGATACAGCGCGGAAACAGGCACTTCAGCCCACCAAATCCGCACCGACCAGTGATCCCCACACATTAACACTATCCTACACACACTAGGGACAATTTACATTTATACCAAGCCAGTTAACCTTCAAACCTGTACGTCTTTGGAATGTGGGAGGAAACCGAAGATCTCGGAGAAAGCCTATGCGGTCACCGGGAGAACATACAAACTCCTTACAGACAGCACCCGTAGTTCAAATGATTTGTCTGTACAAGAGACTGCAGATGCTGGAACCTAAAGCAAAGACCAAAGTGCTGGAGGATCTCAACCAGGCAGCATCTGTGCAGGGATATCAACTGAGGGTGTTTTGGGGCGGGATCCTTGCTGAGGGCTTTTTTTTCTTCTTTTTTTAAAAAATTCTTTCGAACAGAATAAAAGAATAAAAAGCAAGTGTGAAACAGCATACAAAAAACAAAAAACAACAAAACAAGAATATTTATAAAGTGTCATAGACAATATTTATAAATAAATGAAATCATATGTGTCCGAATGTGAGCGTAAAATATAAGCACAGAATTGGGCCATTCGACCCACCGAGTCTATTCCACCATTTGATGATGGCTGATCTATGCTTTCCTTCTCAACCCCATTCTCCTGCCTTTTCCCTGTAACCTTAAATGCCCTTACTCATCAAGAACCTTTTAATCTCCACTTTAAAAATACCCATTGACTTGGCCTCCACTACCATCTGTCGAAATGCCACAGATTCATCACCCATTGGCTAAAGATATTCCTCCATATCTCCACTCTAAAGGACTTGTACCTGACCAGACCTTCAAATATTTATAGTCAGGGAGAAAGGGAATCATACAGCATAGAAACAGGCCATACGGCCCACTATGTCAATACTGACTAGTGAGAACCCATCCATATTAATCCCATCTTTCAATACTTGGCCTTCAAGTTTAGTTTAGTTTAGTTTAGTTTAGTTTAGTTTAGTTTAGTTTAGTTTAGTTTAGTTTAGTTTAGTTTAGTTTAGTTTAGTTTAGTTTAGTTTAGTTTAGTTGGAGTGGCCAGGGTGCGACTCATCCTTCATTGTGCTGGGAATTAAGGACATGATTCCTTAAGCCCAACATGCCCATGTCGACCAAGGTGCCTCATCTACCTGTCTCGTTTGACCCATATCCTTTTAAACCTTTCCTAACCATGTATCTGTCCAAATATCTTTTAAATGTTGTTATAGCAAAAGTTGAGAGTTAAGACCATAATCTGATCAACCATGAACGAATTGAACAGAAGAGTAGATGTGAGAGTCACAGGGTCTACTCCCATTATTTCTTATTTTCATATGTTGTTAGGATTAAATTGCATGCCACTTCACCCCTTTGTTTCATTAACTGCTGCTCATAATCCTGGTTTAGTTTCCAGATACAGAGCGGAAACAGGACGTTCGGCCTGCCGAGTCCGCATCAACCAGCGCTCCCCGCACATTAACACTACCCTACACATTCAAGGGAAAATTTTACATTTACACCAAGCCAATTAATACCTGTAAGCCTTTGGAGTGTGGGAGGAAACCATAGATCCTGGAGAAAACCCACGCAGTCACGGGGAGAAGGTACAAACAGCACCCATCGCCAGGATTGAACCCGGGTCCCTGGCGCTGTAAAGCAGTAGTTGTCCCGTTACACCACCGTGTCACCCAGCAGTGTTATGGTGTTATGGGAACATGTCGTTACAGCACAGGTAGGAACAGGGCTCTCTGAAACCTTCCTCCTGTTTGGTGCCTTTTGATGAGCAGCGTACCCTCTGGCTGTGTATGATCGCTTTGTTGCACGAAAAGACAAAGACTTGATTTACTGGTCATCAAGAGGGGCACATGCCATCCAGTAGTATGATTCATGCACGGATCTAACAATGGAACTAGTAACCAGCTGCTTCTTGACAAATAGCATTTATATCATAGCAGTGTAGTCCTGTCATCATCTGCATTCACCCTAATTAACAAACATCTGTTTCCCATTTTCATTTACACAAGGAACAAGCTTGTCTAATCCATTACTTCTAATTCCCCACTCTCCCCAGAAAGATATTCCCCATCTCCGAGCTTTGTTTCTGACACCAGCGAGCTTCTAAATGAATGACCGCGCGGTATTGACAGTAAACTCTACTCGTTATGCACCTTTAATCCACGATAATCGCACGGACTATCTTCCACCCACTGAGGTTCACAGTCAGCGACTTCAAAGGGTCACTGCTCGGAAATCAAGCGCGTCTCAGAGCATTTAACGTTTAATATATAATAGATAATTAATAAGGATTAGGAATTGAATTGGTTCGCAGGCATTGATGGTCTTGTTGCCAAGTATCTACAGACTTCTGCCGCTCCTGTCAGAACAAGAGCAGTAGCATTGAAAACGTCACAGGGGTGCAGGGCCATAAATTAACAGACAGATAAAACCACGCAGGATTTTCTTCGTCGAGTGGCAATCACAAACCCCATTACACAGTTATTTTGGTTTCAACACAGCAGGGCCCAGTTTTACCTCATGTTACATCCCATAGCTTCTCGTTTATAACTGCTAAAATAGACGGAATTACAGATATCTGGGTGGGAGACAGAAGCCAACAGCACACCTAAGGGATTCCTCATGAGTTTCTAAAGCATGCCAATGAAATATAGACTGGCACAACTGATCAGAGCTCTTGGGGTATAAATTACAGTGTTTAGCTCTCTATCAGTTTCATGTTATAAAACATGCACAGATTTGGATCTCTGGAAGAAAAAACATCTCCATCGAAGGGGAAAAGAAAACAAGTATAGAGCAATAGAACTGAGCCAGTCATCAAGGCTGGTATAACAAACAGTACACGTTACAGTGTTTAAGAAGGAACTGCAGATACAGGAAAATCGAAGGTACACAAAAATGCTGGAGAAACTCAGCGGGTGCAGCAGCATCTAGGAGCTTGCAGTAGCAGGCATGTACAAAGCTTTTCAAAAACGGGGGTGGCATGACGTGATTACAAAAATTTGATGTGAAATAATGTGCGCAGCGCACATTACGAGCGTGAAGATTGAAGTCCTTTGTGCCCGCTTAAGGGCTCTGGAAGCTCTGGGGTTTTACATGCTCTCTGGTGCATTTGGAGCCTTATTTTGGAGCATTTTTGCACCAAATTTATGACCAATATTTCAGAAATAATTTTGGTTGAGTCAAGAGTAATGAATGGGTGGCATGCGATGATTGGGGTCATTGTTCTATACATTGTTTTAAAAAAAAATCAAGAATTGAAGTTGTCCTTGTTTAAATAATCAAGTTGCACTGTTGTAAAATGTTATGTAAAATGTTATAAAGGAACATGCAAAAACTGCAAATAAAAAACAGTAAGTTTTTGCAGCAAAGAAAACCTATTTTTCGAAAATGTTTTGTGTGTTGATTTGATTGCCTGTTACTGTTAGACTATGTTAGTGTGTGCAGTGCACCTTTAATGGTCCTCCTGACCTAACAACTTCACATCACATCAATTTCAACATGGAATAGTGAAGTGAAAACAACATTTAGTTCGACTTCAATTTCCATCATGAAAATTTAAGTCAAACCAAATGATGCATTTGCATTACTATGATCGCTTTCCAACTAACCTATTTTACTGTCATACTATTATAACAAATTCTCAGAAAAATGGCGCTCTAACCGTAAATGTTTTACATATTCAGGTAGAGATTTACATCCCTTATCTGAAAATGTTGTCCTTTACTTCTCTCCAGTTATTTATGAAAATGTTCAGAAATCCGATAAAACGTAGAAAATAAATCGGCGCTTTCGCTGATGACGTCACAATGGATCTGCCTGCCTGCCGTCTGCTTGCGCTGCGATTTTGACAACAGTTGTAGCCCGGGGCTGGAGCTGGAGTGAAGGAGTATTGCGTTCAGGAACCAGCCCTCCCCTGTGACGCTGTGCTCTGGAGCTGGAGTGTGGGATTATTTAGTTCGGAAACCAGCCCTCCCCTATGATGCCGCACACCCCCACCCCTCAAACTCTACCCCCCTCCCTCTCTGCCCGCTCCCACTCCCTTTCTGCCTCTGCCCCTGCCCTCTCTCTGCCCCTGCCCTCTCTCTGCCCCTGCCATCTCTCTGCCCCTGCCCTTGCCCTCTCTGACCGATTTGTTATCATGTCCTTTTGAATCGTATAAGATTAGAACTGGTGTCTCCATTAAATATTGGAAGGGTTGACACTACACTATGACTCCATTGATTTTTGGTATTATTTCACCAGTGTTTAACTTTAGAAGCTTACTGGACTAAGTGGGACCCATTGGGTCCCATGTTCACGCGGGGGGGCTGGTCCCACAAAGCAATATTCCACCTCTCCACCAATTCCAATATTGATGTCCAGTGGGGTGGGGATGGGGTCTTTCTGGAGTGCTAGTATGGGTTTTGGGGGCTGAAGGGACTGGTTTCCAGTGGGCTCGGATGGACTTGTGGGCCGAATGGATTCTTGGGCTGGCAGCAAGGCCACCAAATTCAAATGCCGTTTCAGACCATTTCAAACAGGGTGCAAGGCCACCAAATTCAAATGCCGTTTCAGACCATTTCAAACAGGGTGCAAGGCCACCAAATTCAAGGGCAGTTTCCTACCACTTCAAGCAGGGTGCAAGCCACCAAATTCAAATGCAGTTTCATACCATTTGAAGCAGGGTAAAACCACCATAAAACCACCATTAAAACCACATAAAAACCACACTCACAGTTCAGTAGACATTCGGTGTGTTCAGTTGATTCACAGCTCAGACTGAGAGTCATAACCTCTCGCTCCCCCATTTTGCAGAGACTGAGCCATACACACACTTCTGGGTTTTATAGCTCCTTCCCCTCCCACCAGAAGGGGCGTGGTCTTCATGGCGTGATTGGCAGGAGAGAGAATCTCAACATTTTTAAAACATTAATAAATCTTTTATTTTTCATCGATGGGAAAAATCCTCTGGCCCTGACAGCTGGAGGAGGACTCTGAGTAAGGAGGCCAACAATCACTGCTGTAAGTGGTCGCGTTTTTTCTAAATTCAATATAGAGTGCAAACAGGAAGTGGTCAAGTTTAGACTTTTAACGATATAGATACTCCTGGTTGTGCTACATTGCAGACTACACACTGCCCTCACCAACTCTCCCCGTGCTTTCCTTCATTTTTTAATTTGTTTTTAGAGAGACAGCATGGAACAGAGCCCTTGGCCTATCAGGTCAATGCCAACCATTGCTCACACGTTCATGTTAGTTCTATGTCATCCGACTTTCTCATCCACTCCCTACACATTACAGGCAATTTTACTTGGACTTAGTTCCTCCCACACTAGTTGAGTGCATTGGGCAGCAAGCTTTCTCCATTCTATTCGGTCTTTTTACAGAGGCAATTTTACAGAAGCCAATTAACGTACAGACCCGCACATCTTTGGGATATACGGTACGGTATGGTATGGTGCTTTATTGTTGACATCTACTGAGGTACAGTGACATTCACTTTTGTAAACGGTTCAGTACAAGTATCACTATGCATAAGCAAGGATGTGGGAGGAAAACGGAGCACCTAGGGGATGCCCACACGGTCACAGGGAGAACATGCACACTCCACGCAGCCAGCACCCAAGGTCAGGATCGAACCTGGGTCTCTGGCGTTGTGAGACAGTGTCTCCACCAGCTCTTTGTTTCTTAAAGTGAGTCCCTTAAAGTGCACCCCTCCAACTAAACCATCGTCACACACCCTAATGGCCTGGATCTATGCTCTGTACACTTCCATATCTCGTTTCCCTCTCCCCTAACTCTCAGTCTGAAGAAGAGTCTTGACCTGAAACGTCAGCCATTCCTTCTCTCCAGAGATGCTTCCTACCCGCTGAGTTGCTCCAGCATTTTGTGTCTATCTTCGGTGTAAACCAGCACCTGCAGTTCCTTGTGTAGGAAGGAAACATATCGGTGTGGCAGCGCCTTGTGGCAGCGGCTCGACTACATTCCGTCTCTTTTCTTTTTTTTTGTCCTGTTAGGTGTATGTTTCGGTTTTAGTTGTACTTGATTTTTAGCTGTCTATATTAGGTGGGGGGGGGGGGGGGGGGGGGGGGGGGGGGGGGGGGGGGGGGGGGGGGGGGGGTATTATGTACTATAATCCCTGCCATTGAAATCAGTTGAGAACTCCCCGCATTGAATCTGGCGGACAAAATGTATTCGAGCAAATTTCCCACTGTAAATGGTAGTGCTGTGAAACTATTTTGTGCTCTTCCCTTGGATTGGTCATAGAACAGCTGGCAAATCATTACTGTAAGTGGTGGTGGATACAATAAACTGCAGATGCTAGTTTACACAAAAAAGACAGAAAGTGCTGGAGTAACTCATTGGGTCAGGCAGGATCTCTGGAGAACATGGATGAGCTCAATGGGTCAATGGTGCTTTATTTGTCACTTGTGCAACTGCGTGATAAAATTCTTTATGCATATTTACACATGCCAGTGCCATTATGTTTTGCCGATGTTTCGGGTCAAGACTCTTCTTCAGACTGGAATGGTGATGTATGTGTTTCCACTTTTTTGCTTCAGAAACTGATTATGCCACTCACTTGAGAGGCTTCAGCCTAGTTTAGTTTAGTTTAGTTCAGAGATACAGCAGGGAAACAGACCCCTTTGCCCACTAGAGTCCGTGCCGACCAGCGATCCCTGCACACTAACAATGCCCTACACATGTTCGGGACAATTTTACAATTATACATTCATACCAAGCCAATTAACCTACAAACCTGAACGTCATCGGAGTGTGGGAGGAAACCGAAGATCTCAGAGAAACATAGAAACATAGAAATTAGGTGCAGAAGTAGGCCCTTCGGCCCTTCGAGCCTGCACCACCATTCAGTATGATCATGGCTGATCATCCAACTCAGTATCCCGTACCTGCCTTCTCTCCATACCCTCTGATGCCCTTAGCCACAAGGGCCACATCTAACTCCCTCTTAAATATAGCCAATGAACTGGCCTCGACTACCCTCTGCGGCAGAGAGTTCCAGAGATTCACCACTCTCTGTGTGAAAAAAAAGTTCTTCTCATCTGGGTTTTAAAGGAATTCCCCCTCATCCTTAAGCTGTGACCCCTTGTCCTGGACTTCCCCAACATCGGGAGCAATCTTCCTGCATCTAGCCTGTCCAACGCCTTAAGAATTTTGTAAGTTTCTATAAGATCCCCTCTCAATCCCAGTCTTTCTTCATAAGTCTTTCTTCATAACAGTCCTGACATCCCAGGAATCAGTCTGGTGAACTTTCTCTGCACTCCCTCTATGGCAATAATGTCCTTCCTCAGATTTGGAGACCAAAACTGTACGCAATACTCCAGGTGTGGTCTCACCAAGACCCTGTACAACTGCAATAGAACCTCCCTGCTGCTATACTCACATCCTTTTGCTATGAAAGCTAACATACCATTCGCTTTCTTCACTGCCTGCTGCACCTGCATGCCTACCTTCAATGACTGGTGTACCATGACACCCAGGTCTCGCTGCATCTCCCCTTTTCCTAGTCGGCCACCATTTAGATAAGAAAGCCCACGCAGGTCACAGGGAGAACGTACAATCCCCCCGTACGAGCAGCACCCATGGACAGTATCGAACCTGGGTCTTTTGCGCTGTAAGGCAACAACTACCGCTATGCCACCATGTTGCCCGATAGTATTTTCTCAAAAGGTATCATTTTATATATCACATTTCCAAAATTTTATTTGATTACTCTCCCGAGGATGTAGTTATGGCATTAAGGTGCTGTTTAAACGCAGGCAATTGTTAGTTGCATCCGAAGCGGATCGAATCTCAAAGTATATTCTAGACTCAGGCACTGATAGGTGCCGATCCTGTTGATGCTCTAACTCTTAATAGCAAGGTTGGTTTGCATTCATAGTGTGCTACTCTTAAAAGCCAACTTTCTTTTCAGCCTTAACCACCAACCATGGCAGCGCGTTCCAGGCACTCACTGTGTAAAAAAGTCTCCCTGTACACATCTCCTTTAACATTTGCCCCCCCCCCCCCCCCCCCCCCCCCCCCCCGCCTCAGTTTAAAGCTATGCCCTCTCTTACTTAGGTTACCATAACATTCTATAGTAAAATCCTCCAGCCATTCTAGCATATCCCTGTATAAGCAAACAAATTGTAATAGGTGTATAAACCAAAGAGTGAAACACAAGGCCACAGTGAGTTGAGGTTGATAATTTAATCTGAGTTCTACAGATGTTCATAAACCACCTGAACTTCATATCTGTGATTTATGATGTCAACAAAGCTGATAGATTGAAGCATTTCATGCTAAGTCGTTGAGAGATGAATATTACCCTAGGAGCTGTAATATGTTTACACTGCTCAGAATATCCAGCACACAAAAAGACGGCATTGGTTAGGCACAGAATAAAAGGCTGTACGATGGGCATCAGCATATCACGACCTATCCTGGTTGAACCCAAGTGTCGTAATGGAGTACGTGCAGTCCGGACTTAAAACCAGACGATGAACACAACCCTTTGAGTTCATCGTCACAGAGTCACTGTGTTTTTCTATTGCATAGAAAATGGCCCTCGCACTAATGGCCCTCTCACTAATGGCCCTCTCATCTTGTTGCAAATGTTGACCTCGCTGTCATCGTCTGTCCTGGAAAGGTCACAAGCTTCCGGCGGCAATCAGTGGAAGCTATCACAAGATGATGGTGGTAGCAGAATTAGTTCAGGATACTTCCAGTTTCCAGCCCCGCGGCCTGGATGCTTCTGCTATGGGGCCCTCTCACTAAGATGAACAAGGTGAACAATGTGAATCTGCCCCAGATCACACCCGCCCGTGGTTTACTGTGGCTCCCAATTAGGGATGTCAATTGAGTTTGCCCACTCAAGTCTGAAGAAGGGTCTCGAGCCGAAATGTCACCTATTCCTTCTCTCCGGAGATGTTGCCTGTCCCGTTGAGTTACTCCAGCACTTTGTGTCTATCTCTGAGTTTGCCCACCTTGCCTCTTACAGAAGGAAATCCGATGTTACCAAGGAAAATTTTTGAAAGTCCTCCAGGAACCTTTCCACATCCCGTTAATAGCGTGTGACCTCTTCGGATCGGTTACCTTGTCGTGGTGAAGAGGCTCGCGTGACTCCATGATACCGAGAGCGATGCCGCTGGAAGCACCAGCTTCTGGTTGGGTCGCCCATGGCGGTAAGGTCAAGGATGAAGGTCCAGACTAAGAACGATCCAACCTACAAGACCTCAATGGCAGACCAGGCGGACAACGTTATCTTGAACTCAACGGCTGTGAAGGCGGATGAAGGCTGCAACAGATCTATCAGCTCCAAACGTCTTGGTTCCCTTGCCATTGGAATTAGTTGATTGATTTGTGAAGGACTGTGTGCTTCTTGGAGTGCAGCATCAAGTACACATTAAAACAATACGCCCAGACGTCTTTGTTCTGTGAGCTACAAAGCTAGGATTGGCTTGAGTGGAACTGAGTGAAATCCAGGTTAGCCGGGAAGTGGTGTTAGGTAAATTGAATGGATTAAAGGCTGATAAATCCCCTGGGCCAGATAGGCTGCATCCCAGAGTATTTAAGGAAATAGCCCCAGAAATAGTGGATGCATTAGTGATAATTTTTCAAAACTCTTTAGATTCTGGAGTAGTTCCTGAGGATTGGAGGGTAGCTAATGTAACCCCACTTTTTAAAAAGGGAGAGAGAGAAAAAACGGGGAGTTACAGACCAGTTAGTCTAACGTCGATAGTGGGGAAACTGCTAGAGTCAGTTATTAAAGATGGGATAGCAGCACATTTGGAAAGTGGTGAAATTATTGGACAAAGTCAGCATGGATTTACGAAAGGTAAATCATGTCTGACGAATCTTAAAGAATTTTTAGAGGATGTAACTAGTAGAGTGGATAAGGGAGAACCAGTGGATGTGGTGTATCTGGACTTTCAGAAGGCTTTCGACAAGGTCCCACATAAGAGATTAGTATACAAACTTAAAGCACATGGTACAACACAATACAATACAATACGGGTTTATTCGTCACATTGCACATAAAGTGCAAGTGAAATGAATTTGTCAGCAGCGATACAATGAGAAAGAACACACAATACACGATAAAAATTTAACACAAACATCCACCACAGCATTCATCACTGCGGTGGAAGGCACAAAAATTTGGCCAGTCCTCCTCCATTTCCCCCCGTGGTCGGGACCACAGTCCAGAGCCAGTCCATAGTCAGCTCTTCCCCACCGGAGACCGCGGCTTCAGGATGGTGTAGGCCACAGGCTGGCGGTCGAAGATTTAAAGTCCCCGCAGCGCCGCTGCCAGAAGCACCGCAGACTGCAGGGAGGACAGTCGAAGCTCCCCTAAAGTCCACGCCGGGCCCGCGGTAGACGTTGGACGCGGGCCGAAGGTGGAAGTTTCTTCTACTCCCCGGGTCCCCAACGTGAGATCCCGGTCTGTAGACGCCGTGCCAGCTGGAGCTGTGCAGACCGCGGCTTCAGGCTGCCAGCTGCCACGGGCCAGCAAAACGGAGTGCTCCCATCCAGCGAGCCCCAGCGAGGGCTCGCCCGCTCCATGCCGAGAGTCCACACTGCGTCTGCCGCTGAAGCCCCGGGAGCGTCTCCGGGAAAGATTGAAAAAAACAGACACGCTGCTGACAGGGCGCCAGCTTGCAGCGCCCCCACCGACCGATCTTGGGGATTCGGTATTGATGTGGATAGAGAACTGGCTGGCAGACAGGAAGCAAAGAGTAGGAGTAAACGGTTCCTTTTCAGAATGGCAGGCAGTGACTAGTGGGGTACCACAAGGCTCAGTGCTGGGACCCCAGCTATTTACAATATATATTAATGATTTGGACGAGGGAATTGAATGCAACATCTCCAAGTTTGCGGATGACACTAAGCTGGGGGGCAGTGTTAGCTGTGAAGAGGATGCTAGGAGGCTGCAAGGTGACTTGGATAGGCTGGGTAAGTGGGCAAATGCATGGCAGATGCAGTATAATGTGGATAAATGTGTGGTTATCCACTTTGGTGGCAAAAACAGGAAAGTAGACTTTTATCTGAATGGTGGCCGATTAGGAAAAGGGGAGATGCAACGAGACCTGGGTGTCATGGTACACCAGTCATTGAAAGTAGGCATGCAGGTGCAGCAGGCAGTGAAGAAAGCGAATGGTATGTTAGCATTCATAGCAAAAGGATTTGAGTATAGGAGCAGGGAGGTTCTACTGCAGTTGTATAGGGTCTTGGTGAGACCACACCTGGAGTATTGCGTACAGTTTTGGTCTCCTAATCTGAGGAAGGACATTCTTGCCATAGAGGGAGTACAGAGAATGTTCACCACACTGATTCCTGGGATGTCAGGACTTTCATATGAAGAAAGACTGGATAGACTCGGCTTGTACTCGCTAGAATTAAGAAGATTGAGGGGGGATCTTATAGAAACTTAAAATATTCTTAAGGAGTTGGACAGGCTAGATGCAGGAAGATTGTTCCCGATGTTGGCGAAGTCCAGAACAAGGGGTCACAGTTTAAGGATAAGGGGGAAGTCTTGTAGGACTGAGATGAGAAAAACATTTTTCACACAGAGAGTGGTGAATTTGTGGAATTCTCTGCCACAGAATGTAGTTGAGGCCAGTTCATTGGCTATATTTAAGAGGGCGTTAGATGTGGCCCTTGTGGCCAAAGGGATCAGGGGGTATGGAGAGAAGGCAGGTACAGGATACTGAGTTGGATGATCAGCCATGGTCATATTGAATGGCGGTGCAGGCTCGAAGGGCTGAATGACCTACTCCTGCACCTATAGTCTATGTTTCTATGTTTCTATGATTGGACTCATAAGCCACCTGATAGTCCATAAAAACAACATAATGTAGACCATCATCCTCGATCTCTCGGGATAGCCATGACGACGAAGAATAGCGTGTGAAAATAAAAAGGTAACGCTGACATGTTTTCAGTAGTTTCTATTCATCCTGCACTATTGCGTCTTATGTGTCTGTCTCGCAGTATGTAGTATGTCTGTACCAAATTACAATACATGGGAATGGGTCCTAATGCATGCCTGAAGATCGCACAGAGCAAAAAACACACAGGATCCAAATACAATATCCTATCCCCTTAAAATGTACACATAAAGGGAGCTTTTTAGAAATTATGAGACTATTAATTGTTCCCCACTTTGTAAAACAAGATAAAATGTTTGCATTTAACTACAATTAACAAAGGAATACATGTGCTATATTTCATTTCGGAAATACATTACTTCATGTAAATGATTATATTGAGTTGGTTGTGGCGAAAAAAATGTTAATTTAGGAATGCTTTTAACTCATTTGTTTAATTCATTTCAAAGCTCGAATAAAAAGAGTTGGGGAAAAACATGATTCATTAAGACTTCATTAATATGCATCATTATGCAAATTAGACTACAATTAATGAGTTCCTGAGAGAAGCATTCTATAATTAATACAAGTTTAATGACATCATTACTTACCAATAGTTTTGTAAAAATTAAAAAAAATATACTTTGAATAACTTATGAAATGAGCCATTTTGGAAAGAAATCAGGCAGTTGTTAATCAGTTTTAATTTATTTCATTAAAATGCAATAAGCCCAATAAAAGAAATGAATAGTGTGTTATTGCGCAATAGCAGACCACTTTATTGACTGTGAATCCAGCTTAAAGAAGAATGTTATGTAGATATAAATCGCGATAAACCTGATTTAAGTCTTTACGAAGACTTAAACAAACTGATCAACTTCACAGAGAACCATGTATGGGGAGGATTTTCGTATCTTTCACTCCAAGGAAAAGTCGATAAAATGTAGGGGATCCATGGTCAATCAATTTCATCCAGGACCGCACAAAATTGCAGAGAATTGTGGACGCAGCCCAGACCGTCGCGCAAACCGAATCCCCTTCCATTGACTCCATTTATATCTCACGCTGCCTCGGCAAGGCCAGCAGCATAATCAAGTCAAGTCAAGTCAAGTTTATTTGTCACATACACATACGAGATGTGCAGTGAAATGAAAGTGGCAATGCTCGCGGAACAACAAAACAACCAAACAAATTATAAACACAATCATAACACACATATTATTTTACATAATAAATAATAGAAGGAAAAACGTTCTGTACAGTTAGTCCCTGGTGAGAAAGGCGTTTACAGTCCGAATTGCCTCTGGGAAGAAACTCCTTCTCAACCTCTCCGTTCTCACTGCATGGCAATGGAGGCGTTTGCCTGACCGTAGCGGCTGGAACAGTCCGTTGCAGGGGTGGAAGAGGTCTCTCATGATTTTGTTTGCTCTGGAGTTGCCCCTCCTGTTGTATAGTTCCTGCAGGGGGGTGAGTGAAGTTCCTATAGTGCGTTCGGCCGAACGCACTACTCTCTGCAGAGCCTTCTTGTCCTTGGCAGAGCAATTCCCGAACCAGATGGTAATGTTCCCGGACAAGATGCTTTCCACCGACGCTGCGTAGAAGCACTGGAGGATCCTCGGAGACACTCTGAATTTCCTCAATTGCCTGAGGTGGTAAAGGCGCTGCCTTGCCTTACTCACCAGTGCTGAGGCGTGTGATGACCATGTCATATCCTCAGAGATGTGGACTCCCAGATATTTAAAACAGAGAATCAGGGATGAGTCTTACCCCAGTCACTCCCTCTTCTCCGCTCTACCATCGGGCTAAAGGTATAGAAGTGTGTAAACGCACACCGTCAGATTCAGTGCCAGTTTCTTCCCAGCTGCTATCAGGCAATTGAACCATCCTACCAACAACTAGAGAGCAGTCCTGAGCTACTATCTACCTCATTGGAGACCCTCGGACTATTGTTGATCGGACTTGACTGGACTTTATCTTGCACTAAACATTATTCATATTATTCCCTTTATCAAGCATATGTACACTGTGGAGGACTTGATTGTAATCATGTGTTGTCTTTCCGCTGGCTGGTCAGCGCGCAACAAAAGCTTTTCACTGCACCTCGGTACCTGCCAGGAAAGAGATGGTATCACAATGAAAATTACAGTGTGTGATTTTACACTCCAGCCAACATTTGGGTCACTGTCATTTTAAATGATACTTGCAGTAAAAACATGGCCATAGGTTATGATCCTATAAACTCTTTCTGTTGGGTAAGGCCAGCCGGGTTAATCATCCTTCTAAAGGGACTGTCCATTCATCAAACCCTCCTGTGATCGTCTCATTGCTTAAATTCCTGTTGCTCCGCTCCAATTGGAGTCAGACACCGAATAGCTGGAATTTTGCCACCTTCAAATTGGCAACATAAGAGCTTAACAAAAAAACATAGAAGTTGGCCATCTGGTCTTCGGACTCACTTCCGTGATTCGTCACGCTTACGACTGTCGTTTTACCCCAGAGCTATTTTCCAAAGCTCTTCGCATATCCCTTGATTTCATTAATACCCTAAAATATATTGATCTCTGTTCTGAATGAATAGGGACAACACGGTGGCACAGCGGTAGATTCGCTGCCCTTCAGTACCAGACATCCAGGTTCGATCCTGACTATGGGTGCCGTCTGTACAGAGTTTGTACGTTCTCCCCGTGACCTGCCTGGGTTTTCTCCGGGTGATCCGGTTTCATCCCACGCTCCAAAGATGTACAGGCTTGCAGGTTAATTGGCTTTGGTAAAATTGTAAATTGTCCCTATAGTGTGTAGGATACTGTTAGTGTGCAGGATTCCCTGGTCGGCACGGAGTCTATGGGCCAAAGGGCCTGTTTCTACGCTGCATCTGTAAACTAAAAACCAAACCAAACCAGAAATGAGCCAACACAGCTGTCCCAAGCAGAAAATTCCCAAAGGTTCAACACCTTCTGAGTGAAGAAATGTCTCCACAACTCAGTTCTACATAGCCTGATTAGACTTTGGACTTTAGAGATACAGAGCAAAAACAGACCCTTCGGCCCACCGAGTCCGTGCCGACCATTGATCACCGCATACATTAATACTATCCTACACACTAGGGAGAATTTACAATTTTGCTGAAGCCAATTAACCTACAAACCTGTAGGTGTTTGGAGTGCGGGAGGAAGCCTGTGCACCCACAGAACACCCACGCGGTCACGGGAGATCGTGCAAACTCTATACCGACAGCATCTGTAGTCAGGATCGAACCCGGATCTCTCTAGTTGTAAGACAGCAACTCTACCGCTGCACCACCTTGCGATATTGTTGATGTCATGAGGCCACCTTCAACCCAATGAGAGAAGATGCTGGGGTAACTCAGCGGGTCAGGCAGAATCCCTGAACAACATGGATACATGACGTTCTGCATTGGGACCCTTCTTCAGTCTGCAGAAGGGTCCTGACCCAGAACTTCCCCTTTCCATGTTCTCGAAGGACGCATGAAGTGTCCTGACCCGTTGAGTTACTCCAGTATTTTGTGTCTTTCCTTGGTAAACCAGCATTTGCAGTGCCTTGTTTTGTCAATCCAATGAGAGCGATCTGCTCGGTCAAACCCATTACATTTAATTACCTTACAATTTTCTACCCCGCCATTATGCCTTTAGCTCTTCCTCTGTCAATCCCAGATATTTGCTTGATTTTTTCAAAAACTTTACTAATGTTTGCAGATGCTTTGTGGTTCTCACATGGGTTGGCAAGGTGGCCTGAGGAATGGTTGGTTGAATTTAATACAGAGAAATGTGAGGTGTTGAATTTCGGGAAGTCTAACATGGGCAGGACCTACACAGTGAAATGTAGGGCTCTAGGGAGTTTTTGTCAAGCAGAGGGATCCAGGAGTGCAGGTGCATGGTTCCTCGAAGGTGAAGTCGCAGGTAGATAAGGTGGCACCTTGACCTTCATCAGTCAGAGTATTGAGCATAGAAGTTGGGAGGTGATGTTGAAGTTGTATAAGACGTTGGTGAGACCGCATTTAGAGTCTTGTGTTCAGTTCTGGGCACCATGTTGTCAAGCTGGAAAGGGTACAGAGAAGATTTACAAGGATGTTGCCAGGGCTAGAGGGTCTGAGCTATAGGGAGAGGTTAATTAGGCTGGGACTCTATTCCTTGGAACGCAGGAGGATGAGCGGTGATCTTATTGAGGTGTATAAAATCTTCAGAGGAATAGATTGAGTAGATGCGCAGAGTCTCTTGCCCAGAGCAGGTGACTCGAGGACCAGAGGACATAGGTTCAAGGTGAAGGGGAAAAGATTTAATATGAATCTGAGGGGTGACTTTTTCACACAAAGCGAGGTAGGGGTATGGACCGAGTTGCCAGAGGAGGCAGTTGAGGCAGGGACTATCCCAACATTTAAGAAACAGTTAGACAGGTACATGGATAGGACAGGTTTGGAGGGATATGGGCCAAATACAGGCAGGTGGGACTAGTGTAGTTGGGGCATGTTGGCCGGTGTGGGCAAGTTGGGCCGAAGGGCCTGTTTCCACGCTGTATCACTCTATAACTCTATGACAGATACTGATTCGCAGTACTGTCCATAGTGCCGTAAACTGGTTTTGTTAATAAGAATTCAATTAGTCGGTTAACTATGCAATTTAAATGGTGTCCATAGAAGGGCACTCACAGCTCTTCTGCAATTTTATCATTGAATGCACATCCCCCTACAATCCCCCCCCCCCCCCCCCACCCACCGCCCACTCTATTTCTCAAACTCAAGAAGCTCTGTTGCCCAAAAAAAAATAATTCACACTCACTTATTATTCCGCAAGTGTTTTTGTGATGATCAAAGTTCATGTTCAAGTGCAGATATTCATTATTTTCCCAGAGACAAATACATTTTCAAGTGGCTGGTTTATTAATATTTGTGTATGTAAATGGAAAGAGACTAATTTTAGAAGCTGCCTTCATGGAAGCACTTGCTTATGCAGGTGGCACTCGGTAAATTGTATTAAAAAAAAAAGCATGTAAATGCATTTATTGCTTAACAATAAAATAGCGTTATTTCTTTATTATGAATTGATATTTTCCAAGATTACACTCTGCTAAATTTAATTTTGTCTTTGAATAACCTACGACCACCAGTAATGAAACAGCAAAGAAGATTCGATCATTGGAAACATTGCACAGTTTTAGATATCATTTTCACTCATCATTTTCTTTGACAATCGCATAGCTTGCTCAGAACCAAGTCAATTAATCTTTCTCCTCACTATCCCCCTCCAGGTTAATTTCCATAAGACAAAATTCCTGTTAAGAGTACATTGATGTATGTCATTTTTGGACAAGTATTTTCAATTGCTGTGATCTGACAGATCTTGTATTAAGTCTGAACATGTGTGTGCCGACTTCACGGCTCAGTATTCGTTCATGGGTCGACAAAGATGAAATGATGGATGACCCGACCAGAAGTAAAAAATCTCCTCGCTAAAAGATGGAAATCTGCCTGTCGAGGATTCCAGGCAACTTGAAGATGTTGTCCCATCAAATGACCAATGCATATTGACATCGGACTTGCAAAAACGTTGACTTATGGACAATGTTAATCGTAATATGAAGCATTTGTTTCTTTGCACGACCGATTATTTACGTTTCTCCGAAACCAAAATGGCTGGGGTGTTTTGATTTCCTATGTTCCCACGAAAAAAGATGAAAGGTTCATATCTTTTATCATGGCACTTTTGTGATGTCTCGGTTGGGGTATGAAAGATTAGATGCCAGTTTTTATCGTGGGCCAGTGGTGGAGAGGATTAGCTTCTTCACATTCTGGGGTATTAACCTCGTGGATGATCTGTCCCGGGCAGAGCACATAGATGCAGTCAAGAAGATGCATCAGTGCCTCTCTCTGCTTTCTTTGAAGTTTGAAAGAAATTCGGCATGTCACTGAGCACCCGAGTAAATGCACTGTAGAAAGTACCCAGACTGCTTGCGTTATGGACTTGTACAGCAATCTCAATGGGCATGAATGCAAAAGGCTGCAGGGGGTGGTGAACTCAGCCTGATCCATCATGTGCATAGTCCTTCCCACCATTTAAACCATCCACATAATCCTTCAGAAACACCTGTGTGGATGTTGACCGAGAGTAGATTAAACATTGCGCAGTTCAGCTCAATCCTAATGCTCAGTTGATTTGCAGGAAATATTGGTGACAAACTATTTCTGCTCCATGGAAGAGCAAAGAATAAGGGGTGGGCCATTGAGGACTGAAATGAGGAAATACATTTTCACTCAGAGAGTTGTGAATCTGTGGAATTCTCTGCCACAGAAAGCAGTGGAGGCCAATTCACTGGATGTATTCACGAGAGAGATAGATATAGCCACGGTGGCGCAGAGGTAGAGTTGTTGCATTACAGCGCTTGCAGCGCCGGAGACCCGAATTGTTCCCGGCTACGGGTGCTGTCTGTACGGAGTTTGTACGTTCGCCCCGTGACCATGTGGGTTTTCTCCGAGATCTTCGTTTCCTCCCACACTCCAAAGACGTACAGGTTTGTAGGTTAATTGGCTTGGTGTATGTGTAAATTGTCCCTAGTGTCTGTAGGATAGTGTTAATGTGCGGGGATCGCTGGTCGATGCAGACTCGGTTGGCTGAGGGGCCTGTTTCTGCGCTTTATCTCTAAACAAAACTAAACTAAGCTCTTAGGGCTAACAGAATCAAGGGTTACGGGGGGAAAAGCAGGAACAGGGTACTGAGTCTGGATGATCAGCCATGATCTTTTTATTACCTACTTTCTGTATTTCTATACGAGGCGCTACCTGAAGAAGGTGGCATCTATCACCAAGGACCCCAACCATCTGGACTATGGCCTCTTTGCACCGCTAGCAACAAAAGCCTGAAGTTCCTCATCACCAGGTTCAGGAACAGCTATTTTCCTTCTGAAGAAGGGCTTCCACCCGAAAAGTCACCCATACCTTCTCTCCAGAGATGCTGCCTGTCCCGCTGAGTTACTCCACCATTTTGTGTCTATCTTTGGTGTAAACCAGCATCTGCAGTTTCCTCCTACACATTTTCCTACAGCTACATTAGGTTCTTGAACCAACCTGTTCAACCCTAACCCTATTGTGGCAACGGAACACTGTAGACTACCTCTTGCACTGCAGTATATGTATTTTCTAATTTTGCACTTTTACACCAATGTTTTTTTTTTGTTGCACAATTTCTATCTTTTCACTGTCATATAGAATTAATAAGTAATTTATTTATTATTAAAGTGTAATTTATGATTTTTTTTTCTGTTTTGTCTGTGTCTATATACCTGTGATGCTGCTGCAAGCAGGATATTCATTGCACCTGTATCTTACCATAGATGTGCAAATAACAATAAACTTTTGATTTGCACCGACCTTTAAACTGTCTTTAATCAGACGTTTTCGGACTTCAATGTTATATATTGCACTTAATGTTGTACCCTTTATCTTTACCTTGTGCATTGTGGACGGCTTGATTATTTCCCGGCAATGAAGACGTTATTTTTTACCCCAAAGTAAGGCACGTAAATGTACCTGCGTCTTGGAGGCCGAAGGTTAGGCTGCTAGCCAAGAAAGATAGACTTGGCCATCCATCAGTACAGCAACATCAAGAACGATGTGGCTGTTACTGAGGTATAGCCAAGTCTGTCCCTCATTGCTGGCAGCTGATGGACACAGCTGTAAAAGGACAGTGCCGCTGGAGGGGTGGGGGGGGGGAAGTTCCTTTCACAGCGTCTGGCATGGGGAGGGAAGTAGCTCGGGTGGCGGTGAGCGGCCGCCGGGACTGGACAGCGGCCTTCTGCTGGCCCGCCCGCCCGCCAGCCAGCCGGCCCAGGCGCAACCGGTGGAGGTGGTGTTTGGCGGTTAACTACTGGGCGGAGGGCTCGCTGACTTGGGAACTGCAGCTAGTCCCAGGGAAACAAGTGATCTGGAAACTGTAGCTAGTCGCGAGGGATCTGGGAACTGAAGACAGTCCTGGGGACACGAGGAATCTGGGAACTGCAGCCACTCCAGGGGCACGCAGGCGATGTCGCCAACCCCTAGACTAAACCAAACCCTTGACCTGGTCCCATCCATCCTTTTTTCAAAATGTAGCAACTTAAATTGTGGGTGTGTCTTCGACGCAGGTGCGTCTTCATTTCCGGGAAATGCGGTATTTATTTATGTATATATAGTCTTGTCTCTGACTGGATAGCACGCAACATAAAAGCTTTTCACTGTACCTCGGAATATGTGACAATAATGAACAACTTAAACTAAACTAAACAAATGGATCAGAAGATGAAAGGAAGCCTTTATTTACATAGAACCTTTCTGAAGATCACAGAGTCACAAAACATTTACATTCAAGTAATTACTTTTGTAGTCTAGTTACTAATGTAATGGATGAAACAGCCAATTTGTGCACATCAATGGATGGTAGCCATAGAGGGAGTGCAGAGAAGGTTCACCAGACTGATTCCTGGGATGCCAGGACTGTCTTATGAAGAAAGACTGGATAGACTTGGTTTATACTCTCTAGAATTTAGGAGATTGAGAGGGGATCTTATAGAAACTTACAAAATTCTTAAGGGGTTTTGGACAGGCTAGATGCAGGAAGATTGTTCCCGATGTTAGGAAATTCCAGGACAAGGGGTCACAGCTTAAGGATAAGGGGGAAATCCTTTAAAAAACACCGAGATGAGGAAGAACTTTTTTTCACACAGAGAGTGGTGAATCTCTGGAACTCTCTGCCACAGAGGGTAGTCGAGGCCAGTTCATTGGCTATATTTAAGAGGGAGTTAGATGTGGCCCTTGTGGCTAAGGGGATCAGGGGGTATGGAGAGAAGGCAGGTACGGGATACTGAGTTGGATGATCAGCCATGATCATATTGAATGGCGGTGCAGGCTCGAAGGGCCGAATGGTCTACTCCTGCACCTATTTTCTATGTTTCTATGTTTCTATGTTAAGTTAATAAGTTAATAATAGTAAAGAAGTGTGGCTGCCTAATACCAAATCAGGCTGTAGTTCCCATTGATAGCAGGGAGGTCTATGTAATGATTATATTTTTACAGCAATTATGAGAATTGGAAACAGTAGACTATTTTTACTTTTGGGATGTAATAGCCTAGTTTTTTTTTAAAGAAAATATCTCGCAGACAAAGTATGATTTTTTTTTAAATGGACGTATTTACCAGATTACCGGACTAACTCCCCTCCCACCCCACCCCCCAATCCCTCCCAAATCTTTGCACATCCCCAATCCTAGACTTGCCATTTATCACATTCATTTCATCTTTCATTTTTCTTTGTTGTGTTTTATGACTGTTGGAAGACCAGTTTCCCCCCCTGGGATAAATCGTATCATGTTATCAAATTCCACCATATGTTCTGGTAGAAAAGGTGATGCTTCAGGAACAGAGGAAATCTGCGTGCCTTATCTTTGATAACGTTTGCCTAGATATTATTCATGCTCATTCCATAAACATGATATACAGTCGCGTCAGTTTCAGTTTAGTTTGTTGTCACTTCTACCGAGGTACAGTGAAAAGCTATTGTTGCGGGCTGACCAGTCAGCGGAAAGACAATGGGAAACAAGATTCCGTGCTGTAATTGTTATATGGTTATATGGTAATGTGCAGGAAGGAACTGCAGATGCTGGTTTAAACCGAAGATAGACACAAAAAGCTGGAGTAACTCAGCGGGACAGGCAGCATCTCTGGAGAGCCCGCATGAACCAACCTGATCTCCCGGTTGCTGGACATTTTAAGAGAAGCTGCCTGTCCCGCTGAGTTACTCCAGCTTTTTGTGTCTATCAGCGGAAATACAATATATGATTACAGTCTAGCCGTTTACAGTACACAGATTTGTGCCTGTCTGAGGCAGATTACAGCACAGTACCACTACTCAGTGATATTGACTCAGAGGAATTCCTTGGTGTTTGGAGTTACATGCATCCTATAAACTGCTGGGCCAACTTTGTTCATTGGTGAATTGACTGTTTTTTTTCTGTCAAGTGCAGGAAGTCTGAAGAAGGGGCCCAACCCGAAACACCATCAGTTCATTCCCTCCACAGAGGCTGCCTGACCCGTTGAGCTTCTCGGTCACTGAAGTAGGTCAGGGTACCACTGAAGTCCCAGGGGTCACCAGTGGGGTCCTACAAGGATCTGCGTTAGGTCTGTTACTCTCCATACGATGCCTAGGCAAAGCCAAAAGGCAAGAGAAGCTCTAGAGATACTGGAGATTACGGATCCATCTCAGGCAGTTATTTCTACAGTGTGGACAAGTCAAGCATCAATTATCATTGGAACTGTTTACTTAAGGCTGTGGAGAGTGAAGGGGACCGTGGGAATTTAATAGAATCGTTGAATTGATTCAGAAGGAAGCCATCAGGCAATTTGTCTCTTTGCAAAGTCTCTGAATGACCAACACAGTTAATCTCGATCTTTCACAAATCAAAGCCCTACAGGGATTTTTGATGTAAACTCATTGTTGGAAAATCAGCGGCCATGTTGGCCAACGCGAAAAACATAGAAACATAGAAACTAGGTGCAGGAGTCGGCTATTTGTCCCTTCGACCCAGCACCGCCATTCAATATGATCATTCAAAATCAGATCCCCGTTCCTGCTTTTTCCCCATATCCCTTGATTCCGTTGCCCTGCCCCCATGCCAATTGACTTAGTGTACAGTTTAATTTAAAGGATGTCATGGAGTGATACAGCATGGAAACAAAACTTTCAGCCCAACCTGCCCACACCAGCCAATATGTCCCATCGAAGCACACCAGTCCCACCTACCCATGTTTGGCACATATCCCTCCAAACCTGTCCTGTCCATGTTCCTGTCTAAATGTTGGGACACTCCCTGCCTCAACTACCTCCTCTGGGAACATGTTCCATACAAAAAGTTACCCCTCAGATTCCTATTCAATCTTTTCTCCTTCATCTTAAAACTATGACCTCTGGATCCCCCACAAACAATGAGATGACAAACAGGCAATGTCTTTCCACAGTGTCATTTGAGGCAGAACTATTGCCCAGACCAGTGAGGATCATTCCTGTGAGAATTATTCCAAGAATGAGTGCATTAACTTATGATGAGTGTTTAAGAGGGAACTGCAGATGCTGGAGAATCGAAGGTTACACAAAAAAGCTGGATAAACTCAGCGGGTGCAGCAGCATCTATGGAGCGAAGGAAATAGGCACTAGTTTCGGGTCGAAACCCTGAGGTCAGTCTGAAGAAGACGTTTTTAGGCCCGAAACGTTGCCTATTTCCTTCGCTCCATAGATGCTGCTGCACCCGCTGAGTTTCTCATTGCCACAGAAGGCTGTGGAGGGCAAATCATGATGATGTTTTGACGGATAGATAGATCTACTCACTGGAATTTAGGATGAGGGGCGACCTGAGTGAAAATTATTGAATAGTGAAAGGTCCGGATAGAGTGGATATGGAAAGGATGTTTCCACTAGTGGGAGAGTCTAGGACTTGAGGTCATAGCCTCGGAATTATACGACGTTACTTTAGGAAGATGAGAAGGATTTTTTTTTAGTCAGGGGGTTGTGAATCAGTGGAATTCATTGCCACAGAAGGCTGTGGAGGCCAAATCAATGGATATGTTTAAGGCAGAGATAGATAGATTCTTGATTAGTACGGGTGCCTGGGGTTATGGGGAGAAAGCAAGAGAATGGGGATAGGAATGTGAGATAGATCAGCCATGATTGTATGATGGCGTAAACTTGATGGGCCGAATGGCCGAATTCCACTGCTATCACTTGTGAACTTATGAACTCCCCTGCTCACCTTGGATGCAACAGCACAGGATCTCTTGTGTTCATCCAAGAGCAAGACTGG
Source organism: Leucoraja erinaceus (assembly GCF_028641065.1). NCBI lineage: Eukaryota > Metazoa > Chordata > Chondrichthyes > Rajiformes > Rajidae > Leucoraja > Leucoraja erinaceus. Next base: position 7,654,153 of record NC_073385.1, on the reverse strand, counting down.
CATCTCATCAGAAGGTCAGCACTTCAAAACTTGCAAAAGGTCCCTTCACACTGCACCGACACATTACAGCTGATTTTGTGCTGCAGTCTCTGGAGTGATAATTGAATCCTCCAACTGAAAAGAAAAGGTGCAAGCATCAAGTCACCTCCAGGAGTCACGGCTAACACTTACAAACTAGAAGAAACTCGACCGAGACAGGAAAATCAGAGTCGGCTCTCCGGCCTTTGGACTTCTACGAGCTTCCCTCCTGAGTAACTCCTGGTCAGGCAGCGTCGCTGGGTAACGTAGGGCTGTTTCAGGTTGAGACCCTTTCAGGTTGAGACCCTTCTTCAGACTCTTCCTTCATAGAGTCATACACCACAAGACCAGGCCTAACTTGCCCATGCCGCCAAGAGTGTTGGTGGACCCACGCTGCTGAGGGCAACCTGGCGGGGGGGGGTGTCACCCAGAATGCAGTGGGCCGCCGAGAACGAAGGAGGGGCCTGGCAGGGGGGTGGGGGGGGGGGGGGGGGGGGGGTGCCTGTGGCCACGTGCGCAGCAGGCTTGCCCCCCCAGCGAGAAGATAAGACTATTTGATGAACCTTTTGTAACATTGTCGGCGCCAGGAACATAGCGGCACTTTGTGTACTGGCTGGGTGAGTATGATTTCACTGGATTGTATGCAAAAACAAAGAATTTCACTGTATCCAGGTTCATATACCAATAAAGTATCATTAAGCCATTGGCATGTCCTAATTGGAAGCAAGGATGGGTCAACAAACACCAGATGAGTGTAAATTATCTTACTCAAACATCAAACAGTACAGCACAGGAGCAGGTGCTCCAGCCCACAACGTCTGTGCCAAATACAATGCCAAGATCAACTAATCTCATCAGCCTGCACATGTTCAGTATACCTCCAGTACACCCGTGTATTCATGTGCCGATCTAAAGGCCTCTTAAATACCACTATTGTATCTGCCTCCACCACTCCCCCTGGCAGTGCGATCTTCTTAAAGACCCTTGAGTGGGCGGCACGGTGGCACAGCGGTAGAGTTGCAGCTCCAGAGACCCGGGTTCGATCCCGACGACTGTTGCTGTCCGCACGGAGTTTGTACGTTCTCCGCAAGCTTTCCCCGAGATCTTCGGTTTCCTCCCACACTCCAAAGACATACAGGCTCATAGGTTACTTGGCTTGGTATAAGCGTAAATTATCCCTAGTGTGCGTAGGAGGGTGCGTTTGTGCGGGGATCGCTGGTCGGTACGGGCTCGGTGGGCCGAAGGGCCTGTTTCGGTGCTGTGTCGCTCTAAACCAAACTGAACTAAACCAAACGACATCTGATTTTTATCAGTCCAATGTTGTTGGTGGGTTTAAATATATAGAGTGAGAATCTTTCCCTGTTGTACCTCCCTTGCACTGAATCTGCTTCTTACTTTCTGTTTTCGATGCTAAATATCTGTAATAACTTTGAAGAGAAGAAAGGAACTCTGAGGAGGTACCATTCATCTTGCTTATCCCATTCCAAATCTCTCATTTTATATAATTAAAATGAAATCTAACGACCCACACTAACCTACCTACTCCGAATACTCAAAGGGCCACTGTGCAGATTAAATACAAGTGGCATAAAGACAGATGCTTTTCCGAACAGTGTGTGTAAAATCTAATATCTCTAAGTGAAAAAAATGCGTTGGCAAATTCTAAACAGTCAGCTCCTTAGTTCATAGAACGCAATATTTAATGAGAAGTTTGCCTACAATAACTGTATTGCAAAAAATAATATTTTTATCTTTTAAGTTCTTTTTATTATCAACCATTTTAAAAAAAAACCTAATCATTTTAAGATTGAGTCTTTGAACATCAATTGAGGTGAATGGGGATTCAGATATGTACAGGTTTGTAGGTTAATTGGCTTGGTAACCGTAAAAAATGTCCTTACTGTGAGTGGGACCGTGTTAATGTGCGGAGATCGCTGGTCGACGTGCTCCTGGTGGGCCGAAGGGCATGTTTCCGCACTGTATCTCTAAATTAAAGATACTGTTATATCTCATCTACCAGTGTAAAATTCATGGTAAAACCCTCCCATAAAATGTACAAGACCCAGATGACTGCTCGGAGATTAATAATGGCGATTTCAGAAAGTTTTGATCAGAGGGAGGGGATTTTGAAAGCACTAAGTGCAACTGGATATAAAAATCATTATCAACGTTTTAAACTTAAAAAGGGTCCAGGAGACTTTAGTTTAGTTTAGATGCTGCAGAAACACAACATGGCGTTGTTATTCAGAGACAATCATATACAAATTGGTCTGAAGAAGGGTCTCAACCAGAAACATCACCTACTCCTTCTCTCCAGAAATGCTGCCTTGTCCCGCCGAGTTACTCCAACATTTTGTGTCTATCATGTACAAGAGAATGGCATGGAAGAATATTTTATCACTCTGCTGCCATTCACTGAACAATACTAAAAAATGAACTCATTTTGCTTAAAAATACTGTGTTTTAGTTTAAGAAGGAACTGCAGATGCTGGAGAATCGAAGGTACACAAAAAAGCTGGAGAAACTCAGCGGGTGCAGCAGCATCTATGGAGCGAAGGAAATAGGCAACATTTCGTCTGAAGAAGGGTTTCGGCCCTAAACGTTGCCTATTTCCTTCGCTCCATAGATGCTGCTGCACCCGCTGAGTTTCTCCAGCTTTTTTGTGTACCTGCGCGTTTTAGTTTAGGTTTGGAGATACAATGCGGGAACATGACCTTCGGCCCACCGAGTCTGTGCTAACCAGCGATCCCCGCAGGTCAACAATTACCTACATACACTGGGGGCAATTTACATTTACGCTAATCCAATTAACCCACAAATCTGCATGTCTTTGGAGTGTGGTAGGAGACGAAAGGTCTCTGAGAAAACCCACGCAGGACACGGGGAGAACGTACAAACTCCGTCCAGGCAAGCATCCGTGGTCAGGATCGAATCCGGGTCTTTGGCGCTGTCGGGCAGCAGCTCTACCGCTGCGCCCCCTGCAAAGTGTCACACTGCAACGTGACAGTCGCCGAGAATTTTAACACGCATTATCATCTGGTGAACGGTATTTTAATTGTAAGTGTCTAGAATAGGGGTAGGGTTGCAGGTACGAATTTTGAGGAGCAAATGAACAAATATCTGTGGGTTCGTCTTCAATGGAAATAAAACACTCATCAAAGGGGGGAAAGCATTTGGCTATTGACCCGGCACTTTAATGAGCTCACTGAGTTCCTGGATGCGGCGTTTGAACGTACTTTTCATCCTCACTTTTTTGCCATCCAAGACATGAGGACAGGAAGTCACAATTGCCTGAGGAGGTCAAAGTAACGGGGACGTTGTAGGTGTCAGGAATAGAGTGCTTCCCTTCATGACTTCCCCCTTCACCTCCGACCCGTGACGACCAAAAGTGTTTCCCATTATGATGACAGTGCAAATTGGTCGGACGGCTGGACCGGGGAGGGATTCCACCTTTAATTCCACACGGGAAGCATCCGGCTGTGATCGCTACTTTGTGTGATTGTTCGGCGGCTGCAATCATTTGCGGAATCACTGATTTTTTTTTTTTCTCCTCTCCACTCTGCTTAAAGCAGCTGGATCGCATGATCAATCTCCCATGACAAATCAGTTAGTATAATCAATTTCAGACCAATTAAATGGCAAGAGTGCAGAGCCAAAATTTATCTTCATGATTCTTGTCTATAATAAAAATGTTTAATGCGAGATTTCAGTAATGTTAAACTGCGTGTTTGATTTACAACAAAGCTGTCTATTTGACCACATCATATTAGTAATTGGTAATATTATTTGCTGTCTGAAATCACGTTTAATTGCTGGAAAATTTAACTTGATAGAAAATGAAGTAAGGAAAGTGAGTAAACTGCAATCATTGAAGCTATTTTTTTTTTGGTTTTCGAAAGACGGAGCAACTATGGAAAGTAAGAAGGTGAATTTGTCAAAATACTAAACTGACACGCAAGCCGGCGTTGAATATTTCCGCCACAACTCCAAAGCAGCGGAGGTAGACTCAGTGGTCTAAGAGAGCGATGTGACTTCTTGATCCAGCCACTGGATGAGAACTGTTCTAACAAGGCTACTAAAATGAATGGGGAGGAGTGAGGTGCACAGGGGAAATATTTTGAACTAATGTCTGAATAAAGTATAGATTAGCATTGATATAATGGCTGACGTGCCTTTCAGAAGCATCTCAATCCTCCACTTCGCCTTGCGAGCCGGCAGCCCTGCCAGCAGCGTGTTCGTTTTTTCTACTTTTTTTGTTTTTTTAGTCAGTCTCAATGTGTGTTTTTAATGTCTCTCTGTGTGTCTTGTGAAATGAAAAATGAAATGATTCAATTTATTGTCATTGTCAGTGTACAGTACAGAGACAACGAAATGCATTTTTAGCATCTCCCTTGAAAGGGAGACACAGGGCGTCGCGGTGTGCCCGCGCCTGCCGCCGTACATTCCATTACAGGCAAAGGTGGGTGAAGTGTCTTGCCCAAGGACACAACGACAGTATGCACTCCAAGCGGGATTTGAACCGGCTACCTTCCGGTCGCCAGCCGAACTCTTAGCCCATTGTGCTATCTGTCGCCCTGTGTGGGGCGGGGGGGGGTGGTGTGGGGGGGGGGGGGAGTGGTGTGGGGGGGGGGTGGGGGGGGGGGGTAAGGGGGAAACCGCTTCGGTCGCCTCCTCCACGGAGAGGCGACTTTTTGTGGATAGAGAACTGGCTGGCAAACAGGAAGCAAAGAGTAGGAGTAAACGGGTCCTTTTCACAATGGCAGGCAGTGACTAGTGGGGTACCGCAAGGCTCAGTACTGGGACCCCAGCTATTTACAATATATATTAATGATCTGGATGTGGGAATTGAAGGCAATATCTCCAGGTTTGCGGATGACACTAAGCTGGGGGGGCAGTGTTAGCTGTGAGGAGGATGCTAGGAGACTGCAAGGTGACTTGGATAGGCTGGGTGAGTGGGCAAATGTTTGGCAGATGCAGTATAATGTGGATAAATGTGAGGTTATCCATTTTGGTGGCAAAAACAGGAAAGCAGACTATTATCTAAATGGTGGCCGACTAGGAAAAGGGGAGATGCAGCGAGACCTGGGTGTCATGGTACACCTGTCATTGAAAGTAGGCATGCAGGTGCAGCAGGCAGTGAAGAAAGCGAATGGTATGTTAGCTTTCATAGCAAAAGGATTTGAGTATAGGAGCAGGGAGGTTCTACTGCAGTTGTACAGGCTCTTGGTGAGACCACACCTGGAGTATTGCGTACAGTTTTGGTCTCTAAATCTGAGGAAGGACATTATTGCCATAGAGGGAGTGCAGAGAAGGTTCACCAGACTGATTCCTGGGATGTCAGGACTGTCTTATGAAGAAAGACTGGATAGACTTGGTTTATACTATCTAGAATTTAGGAGATTGAGAGGGGATCTTATAGAAACTTACAAAATTCTTAAGGGGTTGGACAGGCTAGATGCAGGAAGATTGCTCCCAATGTTGGGGAAGTCCAGGACAAGGGGTCACAGCTTAAGGATAAGGGGGAAATCCTTTAAAACCGAGATGAGAAGAACTTTTTTCACACAGAGAGTGGTGAATCTCTGGAACTCTCTGCCACAGAGGGTAGTCGAGGCCAGTTCGTTGGCTATATTTAAGAGGGAGTTAGATGTGGCCCTTGTGGCTAAGGGGATCAGAGGGTATGGAGAGAAGGCAGGTACGGGATACTGAGTTGGATGATCAGCCATGATCATATTGAATGGCGGTGCAGGCTCGAAGGGCCGAATGGCCTACTCCTGCATCTAATTTCTATGTTTCTATTTTCTATGTTTCCATGTCGCCTCCCCCGTAGCCGAACATTGAGGATCGGTCCGGCCTTTCCCGGAGACACACCCGGGGCTTCAGCTGCAGGCGCAGCGAGGACTCTTTCGTCGAGGGTCGCCGGAGGGGATCCCTCCGTTTGCTGGCCCGCGGCAGCCTGAAGTCGTGGTCTGCGGAGCTCCAGCTGGCCCGGCATCCAGAGCCTGGGATCTCTCCTTGGAGACCCCGGAGGAGAAGATCTCCAACCGCCGGCCCACAGCCTACTACTAACCGCGGGCGCGGCGTGGACTTACCATCTGGAGCGGGATCACTCGCCGGGGATCCCTGGAGATGAGCTCCGACCGCCGGCCCTGCGATCTGCGGTGGTTCTGGCTGCGGCATGGCGGGGACTTTAGATCTGCGGCCTACACCAACTTAAAGCCACGGTCTCCGGTGGGGTGGCACCGATTCAGGACTTACCTGGACTTACCTTGTCTACACATCTGGACGCCCGCAGCGGCGACTGCGGAGGTTTGTGGTTTCGGCCACGGGGGAAAATGGAGGAGAACTTCCTTCCACCACAGTAATGAAACCTGTGCTGGATGTTTGTGTTACATTTTTATTGTGTATTCTGTGTTCTGTCTTTATTGTACCGCTGCTGGCAAATTCATTTCACTGCACTTTAGGTGCAAGTGATGAATAAAACTTGACTTGATGAGATGAGCACTCGAATTAACAACAACTAGAAGGCTGTGGACCAAGTACTTGCAAGTGGGATTAGTATAGATAGCATTTGGTGTTGGTTGAATAGATAGTGGACCAAAAGACTTGTTTTGCACTTAGAGCCACGGTCATAAGTGTGGTCATACAGCATGGAAACAGGCTGTTTGCCCCAACTTGCCCATGTTGGCTAAGATGCCCCATCTACACTAGTCCTACCTGCCTGCATTTGGCCCATATCCCTCAAAACGTTTCCTATTCATATACAGTACCTGTCCAAATGTCCTTTAAATGCTATTATAAATTTCGTTATAGTACCATAGAGTAACTTTGTGGTGATGACTGTGATGTTAATGTACTTTTAAAGCGTGGTCACAGCTGTAACATGCAAAACATACCAGCACTCAGTAAACTTCCACGAAACATAAAACAGAACCATAATATAATAATGGGATATTTGAAATATACATTTAGATAATGTGCTTGCTTTGTTTCAAAGTAGCATCTTGCGATCTTATACCCCCTTCAAAAAGGCAGGCTGGATTGATTTAATATTTCATGAAATCCAAGCAACATCTAAGGATGCAACACTCGATTGACTGTATGGTTTTTATATTTGACCGTCTGCACTTGGGTTGATTAGTTTAGTATAAATTAGTTTAGTTTCGGGTTCAGAGATGCATTGTGGAAAAAAAAAACCTTCGGCCCACCATGATCACATATATACTACTTCTGTTCTACACACCAGGGACAATTTACTGAAGCCAATTAACCTACAAGACTGCACGTCTTTGGAATGTGGGAGGAAGCCGGAGCACCTGGAGCAAACCCAAGCGGTCACGTGCAAACTCCGTACAGACAGCGCCCCTTGTCAGGATCGAACCCGGGTCTCTGGCACTGAGAGGCAGCATGTCTACCGCTGCGCCACTGTGCCACACTATTGATATCTGAATCTTCTGAATCTGAAGCAAGAGTTCTACACACTCAGCCACGGCAATGCAAGCGGGGTAGCGGAGGGGCTGAGAGGGGAATTAATATCCAATTAACGTATATTAAACCTCAGTCTGACATTGTAGCTGTTTGGAGAGATGCACAGTCAGAGATATTTTGGCATATAAGCCAGCAACTTATGTTCACTACAACTTGTTACATGGCAGTGGTTACTGCTGCCAGCGCAGCTGGATGAGAGATATTAAACATGACAGGTTAATTCTTCTGTAATTTACAAAATTCAGAAACTCCCAGAAGCAGATTTTTTCTGTAAACAGAATTGCGTGAAGGTCCGACTCCAGATTTTGCCAAAGCACAAAACAAGCACACACAAAAAATCCAGCCCTGACATGGATCCCACTTCTGTGCTCCTTGATAAACCTGATTCACTAGCTTTGTCAGTCATAGCATCATGGTGTTATAGAGACGGATGGCACGGAAATACTCATCCATGACGACCAAGATGCCTGGTCGAAACTAGTCTGATTTGCCTGTGTTTGCTCTCTAAAATATAGAGATACAGCATGGAAGCGGGGCCCACTGAGACCACGCCGACCAGCGATCACCTCGTACACTAACACCAACCTACACACTAGAGACAATTTACAATTATTTTACCAAAGTCGATTAACTTACAAACTTGTGAGGGAATGAACTGCAGATGCTGGTTTAAACCGAAGATGGACACAAAAAGCTGGAGTAACTCAGCGGATCAGGCAGCGTCTCTGGAGAGAAGGTAAGGGTGACATTTCGGGTTGAGACCCTTCCTCAGACTGACATTCAGGGGAAAGGGAACCAAGAGGTATAGACGGTGGTATAGAGAAATATAGAACAACGCCCCATTGTTGGCTGTGGGCTAGTGGAAAACCAGTTACAGACAATGAAACTCACCAGGACAACAGTGAAAGTGGTACAATGACTAGGGCGGGGGAAGGATGGAGCAAGGTGATGTAAGACCTACTTCAAGTTAGAGAAATCAATATCCATACTGCTGGGTTGTAAGATTTGAAACCACCCATCCATGTCAGCAAAGATACCCATCTACACTAGTTCCATTTGGCTGCATTGGGTGTCAGGGGTTGTGGGGAGAAGGCAGGAGAATGGGGTTCAGAGGGAGAGATAGATCAGCCATGACAGGCCGATGGGCCTAATTCTGCTCCTATAATATGTCCTTATGATCAAAGTTATTTTAGTGTTCACATAATCGGAGACTTCTTTACAATTCCACAAATTCCTGCCTAAGTTCCGACTTTCCAGTTAATCTTTACATAATCGTGACTTGGTGATGCACGGTGAATAGAGGGAAGCTGTTTGAGTTAGTAAATAGTTTAAGGGAACAGCGGAAACAGATTTAAACTTTAAACAGCCAAAACATGTAAAAGGGGGGAAAAAAGGAGAGGAAAAGAAGTTATTGTCTGCTAGTTATTGTTAGAATCTGGTAGTTATCTGCTTGTCGGGGGAGTTGTGTAAATTCTTGAGAGAATATAATTTGCAGATGAAAGGGGAAAGAGCAGGTGAGCACAGGATTATGGTCACGTCCGAAACGTCACCCATTCCTTCTCTCCAGAGATGCTGCCTGTCCCGCTGAGTTACTCCAGCATTTTGTTTCCACGTTCAGTTTTTATTCTATTGACTTTAGATTACCCTCAAAGGGTCACATTTTTTTAATGTAAGTACAAGATTCCTTTCTCCATTCACATTAGTGAGTGTGGACTTTTGAGACGGGCTAGTGTGGGTTTAAACCAGTTCTTTCCTAAACAGGGTTATGGTAATTGGTCTATTATGAGCCAGCATAGGCTCCATGGGCTGAATGCTATAAGTTTAGTTTAGTTTAGAGATGCAGCCTGGAAACAGGCCCTTCAGCCCACTGAGTCCGGGCACCGACCAGCGATCCCTGCACTTTAACACTAACCTACGCACATTAGGGACATTTTTAAATTTACACCAAGCCTATTTAACCTACAAACCTGTATGTCGTTGGGGTGTGGGAGGAAAACGAAGATCTCAGAGAAAACCCACACAGTCACGGGTTGAACGTACAAACTCTGTACAGACAGCATCCCTAGTCGGGATTGAACCCAGGACTCTGGCGTTGTAAGCACTGTCAAGCAGCAACTCTACCGCTGCACCACCAGCAACCCCCCCCCCCCACCCCCCAAGGTTGCCAACTGACCCGTATTAGCCAGGACATCTCGTATATTGGGCTAAATTGGTTTGTCCCATATGGGACAGCCCTTGTCCCGTATTTGACTGCTTCTACTTGGGTCGAGGGGACTGTCAGGTCAGAGCGCTGATTCCGGCCCGAGCTCACCCGTCCCGACGTAGTGCAGCCCATGGAGTGCAACAGCAGAGCCTCGCCCGTGGCCCCGCAGGTCGACAGCCCAGTCAGCCATCCGACCTCTGGACTTTTGCTTCCCGCCAACAACACCACCCTTCCTTCTCATGGCCAATCATCGGTTCATTAGTTGGATGGGGCGCGCGATGTCGTGCAGCCCAGGCAAAACTCCTTAGCTGGCCCGCCGGCTGGGCTTTGTGTGCAGTTCAGCACCCGGGGCAACTTATCATTCACCCAGCCACGGCCGAGTCGGTCAACGAATTGCCCCTTATTTTGACCTTTTGTCCCTTATTTGTGAGTGAGAAAGTTGGCAACTCTACCACCCCCCCCCCCCCCCCCCCCCCCCCCCCCACCCCCCCCCCCCCACCCCTAAATACCATAGATAGACACAAAATACTGGAGTAACTCAGCGGGTCAGGCAGCATCTTTGGGGAAAAGGAATAGGTGATATTTTGGGCTGAGACCCTTCTTCAGACTAATATCATAATGTTTAATTATAAATTTAAATTGTGAATACAGTTCAAAGCAAGAAAAAACATTGTATGAGGTTTGGGATGTCTTGACAAACTGAAACATTGCCATTTAAATATGTTTCCTCAACACAATCAGAGTGCATTGTGCACATCCTTTTGTGTGAAATAATCTTAAAAAGTTGTTTCTATCTACGCAAGTGGGCGTAGAGTAGTTAGTAAGGAACATTAAATATTTTAGACACAAGGAACTGCAGATGCTAGCAAAAATAAAGACACAAAATGCTGGAGTAATTTAGCAGGTAGGCATTCAGACTGAAGAGGGGTTTCGGCCCGAAACGTTACCTATTTCCTTCGCTCCGTAGATGCTGCCTCACCCGCTGAGTTTCTCCAGCATTTTTGTCTACCTTCGATTTTCCAGCATCTGCAGTTCCTTCTTAATTTAGCAGACTGGGCAGCATCTTTGGATTTAAGAATTAAGGGACAGACGTTTAGGGGAACTTCTTTACTCAGAGAGTGGTAGCTGTGTGGAATGAGCTTCCAGTGGAAGTGGTGGAGGCAGGTTCGATTTTATCATTTAAAAATAATTTGGATTGGTATATGGACAGGAAAGGAATGGAGGGTTATGGTCTAAGTGCAGGTAGATGGGACTAGGGTAGAATAAGTGTTCGTCACGGACTAGAAGGGCCGAGATGGCCTGTTTCCATGCTGTAATTGTTATATGGTTATATGAATGGGTGATGTTTCAGGTCGGGACCCTCCTTTGGACTGATTATCGTTGGGGGAGCAAAGCTGGAAAAGGGGAGAGGGCGGGACAAAGCCTGGTAAGTCTGATAAAGGGTCTTGACCCAAAACTTCACTTATTCCTATCCTCCAGCCCTAGAGTGTTCTGTTATATAGGGTCATAGAGTGATACAGCGTGGAAACAGGCCATTCAGCCCAACTTGCTTACACCAGCCAACATGTCCCAGCTAGATTAGTCCCACCTGCCTGAGTTTGGTCCTTATCCCTCCAAACCTGTCCTATCCATATACATTATCTTCCCTAATTCTAACTTAAAAATCTTTGCTAAGTTTAATTGGATCAACAAAGGCAGCTATGTTCCCAAAACTCTATGTAGGAAGGAAGTGCAGATGCTGGTTTACACCAAAGGTCGACACAAAATGTTGGAGTAACTCAAAGGGTCAGGCAGCATCTCTGAAGAAAAGGAGCAGCTGGCTTTTCAGGTCGAGACTTTTCTTCAGACTGAAGAAGGATTTCGACCCAAAACATCACCTATTCCTTCTCTCCAGAGATGCTGCCCGTCCCGCTGAGTTCCTCCAGAAATTTGTGCCTATCCTGGTGAGTGATGGGTGGAATGGAGAGGTAGATAGTTCAAATATGAAAAACTTCAGAGCATTTAATATCTGGCTCTTTAAAAAAAAATCTGGAACTTAACATACGTTTGCAATCCAATACTGAACAAAAAATAACGGGGCACATCAGCTGCAGCTCAAACGCTGGAGTCACCCAGCGGGACAACGGGGCAGCATTTCTGGAGAGAAGGAACGGGTGAACGTTTAAGGTCAAGAACCTTCTTCAGACTGAGGTAGACAAAAATGCTGGAGAAACTCAGTGGGTGAGGCAGCATCTATGGAGCGAAGGAATAGGTGACGTTTCGAGTCGAGACCCTTCGTCAGACTGAGAGTCAAGGGAGCGGGAAACGGGATATATGGATGGGGGACCTCTGTCTCCCTGACTCAACACGGGGGGCCGTCTCCTTGCAGAATATTTCTTGCAAGGCTCTTCACACCGTTCCGGTAAATTGAGGAAAAACCATTGGCTTTCTCGACATTGGTTGTGCTGACTCCTGGATTCACTTATATGCAGTTTAACAGTTATGGCACTGAAGAAGATTCAGGCACCAGCAGCTGTTTTCACTAAAAAAAAAAATCACAGCAAGGCTTTAAAAGCTGGTGAAGATGTAGCTTTTTTTTTCACTTACGCCACAGGGAGCCGCTCCATGCTACACAGCCCCGAAAGCAGGACTCTAAAAGCCACCCTAAGTGAGAGCAATTAGGTAATGTGTATTTATCACCCCCTGGAGACTGGCTCTGCACTGTTTGTTTTTGATGATTTAAAATGGAAAATTTGAAGAACATTTTGTGCATTCACCAAGCTGCTTTAGCAGACAAGCTCACTTGTACCGGGCACGGTACTGAATCTTGGAGATGGCTTTATAGAGGTCTTAATGAACAGTTATCTAGATATGCGTTCGTAGTTATTAACACTAAATGAGCTATATATTAGCATTAGCAGCTTTACCCTCTCTGAAATCTGTTTCTTTGAGTTTACTGGAATGAAGTTCAGACAAATAGTACATTTTGCAGTTGGTAGGCTTCAATAGACAATAGACAATAGACAATAGACAATAGGTGCAGGAGTAGGTCATTCGGCCCTTCAGATTTTTCGTTTTTTGACTGATAAATACTGTAATATTCACAAAAGGCTGGCTTTAAAAGATTGATTTTGCTTCACTGATAAAATCACGTGCAAACAATAAATATCAACAAAGCAGATTTGCATTCATTCCGCGTCGAAATAGGCCAAGTGCAACTTTTGGAACAAGAATGATTAGACAGTCCTGTTATTGAGATGTGTAGATCAATGTGTAGGAAGGAGCTGCAGATAGATACAAAATGCTGGAGTAACTCAGCGGGACAGGCAGCATCTCTGGGGACAAGGAATGGGTGGCGTTTCAGGGCGAGACCTTCTTCAGACCCTTCTATAGATCAAGAGGTACTAGTTGCCCAGCTTCAGCTACTCTGGCCTCATTGAAGGTGAGGTCATTCACAAGACTGAACTGCACATGCTGGTTTACACCAAAGAAAGGCCTTGACCCAAAACATCACCCATTCCTTCTCTCCAGAGATGTTGTCTGTCCCACTGAGTTACTTCAGCTTGTTGTATCTATCTTCTGTGTAGGTCATTGGCATGATGATAGAAAGAAAGCCCCGACTGGAGAATAACGTGGAGAAACCCTGTTATAAGGGACCGCGGAGGAAAAGCTCGGGGGAGAAATAACCCGCAATGGAAGTGTTTCTACAAGGACCACAGAGGAACCCCAGCTGTAACAAACCACGACCACGAGACCAGGTTCGGGAGGAGCGTTGCCCCGCGGCAGAAGGTTTAAAAAGGGCATGCAGGAAAATCCCTTACTCGAAGGTCGTTTTGTGCTATTTTGTAAGAATATGTCGCAGGAATGGACCGCATCCAGACTGACTGCGGAGGACCGCGGAATTGCGGGCAGTCAGCAGCGGTAGACTGCACCTGGATCGCTATTGATCAGCAGTCTCCGACCTGGCACCTGCACAGTCGGAATCGACACCTCAGACTGGTGGGAAGGCCAAGCAGAAGTCGGACAGGTCGAAGACTCGGACGAGTCGGGCTGTGAAGACTCACCGCCGGCGGGAGCAACTGTGTTCGCATATCCCGCATGGAGCGGTTGATGGATCAGAAGCTCCAATGTGACATGCTCCGGAGCCTAGTCACCAGGGGGTCCTGGGACGCCCATGGCAGCACCTTATTGAGGGCTGCATAATGCATCTCCCTCGACAGAGTGGAGCATTAGGAGTCACTTCTGGGCTGACTCTGAAGACAGGGGTTTGGCTGAAGAAACCACAAGTGTGCAGGGGGTGCAGGAACAACACTACCAGCAGCAGGAGCTCGACGAGTGGCCGTCGGGTTCAGGAAGGCCACATCATCACGCAAGACCTCACATCTTCGACGGCAGCACCCCTACGCACCCACCAGCAAACCACGATGAACTGAAGCTGGTGAAAGCTTGAAGACCGTACAACCAGGACAAAGGTCTTTTTTAGGCCACAGCCCAGAACGGCCTTCCTGGAAGATGCGCCAACCTCGTACTCGAGCTCCTCTACCTCCCAGGAGCAGGTGCAAAATCATGCACACATGTTTGAGGCAGCTCCTGGGTTGGGTTGCATAAGTCCTCCCATTCGGATAATGGTATGGAACCACATCGATGATGTCTCCTGTCACAGATACAAGTTGGTAATATTAAACTGGTTTGAATATTTACACTGGTTTGGGATAACACTAGATTAGTTTATACTGCACCCAGGTATGGTTGGAGGTGCCTTTCAAGACAAGGCTCCCAAGAATGGGATGTGGACTGATCATTGTCAGCAGCCTCAACCCGCATGTGCAGTATAGACTTTTCGGAATAACTTCCATGTGATCATTTCCGCGCACAGGGTTGAAGATATTTGAAATTTAACTGAATGAGGCAACGATACACTCAGATGCATTGCAAAATGGCCTAACTCCAGTTTCCAGATTATTTACCAAATCACTACTATCAGTGCTTCGGCTGCACAGAGCTAACAAATAAGTAGCATGGCCAATCTGGATGATATTGAACATACTGTATTTTACTAAATTAGCCTTATCAGCCACATAGCTATATTTGAGGAATTGGTTCTCACCCGTCCAGTTAAATTTAAATTAAGTTGATACCAACTGAAACTATTGATTGTTGGGATACAATCATCCATTTATTGGTCTGGGATCAGCTCTGAGACCCAAAAAAAATAGACCTCTGCTATTTTTAGCTGAAACAATTAAAGTCACAATGATGGACAGCTTTCCTCCACTAAAACCTCTTATCCGTAAATCTTCAGTCATTTCCAAACTGATGCTATTGCCCAAAGATGGGTAATTTACTAATACCATCTCTAGTTACGGAGGCAGATGGGATTAGCATGAGTTATCAAGTGTTCAGTCATGGTATCAACTGCCAATGGACACCAGGTGCATTATGTGCATTAAAGGGTGTGTGGATATGCATATACGGCATGCACTTTGGTGGTGGTAGATGTTAATCACAAAGGTACAATCAAATCAAAGTATCCGGTGATAGTTCTATCAAACCGCATTTAGCACTGGTGTATTATTATGCAAAATCAATGACAACACAGAATGAATGTGTGATCACAAAGTATTTAATGACAATGTGGATTGATAACTATTGAGTTGCTTGCATCCAGTTTCAAGCAACAGTGAGCGAGGCATACAGTGGCGAAGGGTGCATTCTCACTGCACTAGGAAGGAATGTTCTTTTATGTCTTCCTCCATTTGGCCTCAATAGACGGGTCTTGCACAATTCAGCAAGATTCCCACTTCCGGGTTTTCATAGTGCCTGCCTGGGTTATATACCTATGGCTCCTGCTGAGGCGAAGAATGAACATAAAACCTTACATGGTTAATTCCGGATAAAAAGATGCTGGTTCAGTTGTGATGTTGAAACCATCCTCTGCATGATATAATCAATTCGTAGATGTACAGACTCTAAGAGATCGTTTCTGCGGCTCGGGTTGTCAAACCATAAGTGTTAAGAGTGCTCACTATAGATCAGATTCAGATTCAGATTCAATTTTAATTGTCATTGTCAGTGTACAGTACAGAGACAACGAAATGCATTTAGCATCTCCCTGGAAGAGCGACATAGCAAACGATTTGAATAAATAATAATAAGTGTCCGGGGGGGGGGGGGGGGGGTGGTGATTGGCAGTCACCGAGGTACGTTGTTGAGTAGAGTGACAGCCACTGGAAAGAAGCTGTTCCTCGACCTGCTGGTTCGGCAACGGAGAGACCTGTAGTGCCTCCCGGATGGTAGGAGGGTAAACAGTCCATGGTTGGGGTGAGAGCAGTCCTTGGCGATGCTGAGCACCCTCCGCAGACAGCGCTTGCTTTGGACAGACTCAATGGAGGGGAGCGTGGAACCGGTGATGCGTTGGGCAATTTTCACCACCCTCTGCAATGCCTTCCGGTCGGAGACAGAGCAGTTGCCATACCATACTGTGATGCAGTTGGTAAGGATGCTCTCGATGGTGCAGCGGTAGAAGTTCACCAGGATCTGAGGAGACAGATGGACCTTCTTCAGTCTCCTCAGGAAGAAGAGACGCTGATGAGCCTTCTTGATCAGAGTAGAGGTATTGTGGGTCCAAGAGAGGTCATCGGAGATGTTGACTCCCAGGAACCTGAAGCTAGAAACACGTTCCACCTCCGTCCCGTTAATGTGGATGGGGGTGTGCGTGCCGCCTCTGGACTTCCTGAAGTCTACAATGAGCTCCTTGGTCTTCTTGGAGTTAAGGGCCAGGTTGTTGTCAGCGCACCATGCTGCTAAGTGCTGGACCTCCTCCCTGTAGGCCAGCTCATCGTTGTTGCTGATGAGGCCAATCACCGTTATATCATCTGCATACTTGATGATGGTGGGATTGCAGGGATAGCACCAAATAGCAGCAATCTGCATAGGTGATGGGAAGCATTGTTTATGCTTCCTTACGTTTAACTCAGCACGGATGACTGACAAATTAAAATTCCGTTTTATGGGATTATAACATTAAGTTACTATTCCATTACTGTGCCTTAAGTACCTCCTCATCATTTGGCTGAGGAGTACATAAACCACTCTGTCCGGTCTCACCCTCTGATATCCAGAGAATGAAGGTATCGTCAGCTTAAAACCTCCCGGGCATAGGGACGCAGAGATATGGGCACCACTTCACCGATGGGCACCAGCAACATCCCTGTCCATGGTCATACTCACGTACTAGTGATCACGCATCTACACCAGTATGTCAAGGTTCCCAAAAGCCTTATAGACTGACAGCAATATTATTAGTTACATTAAATCTTGTTAGAAGGAATCACTACGAACCTTCTCCAGATGGTTATATGGGTCTGGCATATACAAGAGTGTACATTGACATTGAGTCTCACTCCACCAGGACCGCTATACCTCAGCAGCAGGTATGGACCACATCCTAGTGGTTGCAGGATGGTCAAACTATTGATCTGTCCAAATATTCAGAATAAACCTATTGCCAGATTAGGGGTATTTGCCAACTCTATGTTAGGTATGGTTCATACTTCCTCCAGGTTGTATTGGCCTATTATTCATTAATAGCATCAACATGTCTATATCTATGTCATGTCTGAATGCATTCTTAATGTTGCCACTGATCATTGGCCTATTGATGCAGTGTATGACGCCTGGACTCGGTTCCACGGCATGAAATCACAGAGCTTTAAAATCTTCACATAGTCACTCACGTGACTCCGAAGTAAAATAGTAAGATTAAACGAGAACTTACCAGTTTGAAGTTTGATCTTTATTTTATGAGGAGTAACGTTAAGGGATTACGTGCCCTCCGTTCCCAGCCCTCTATCATAAAGTTCAACTGGTATTCTGGTTCTCTTATCTTACTATGTTCAGTTCAATAACTGTTATCTGTGATTTCACACCGCTGCTTTGAAGATTGACACGCATGCGTACTGGACGGGGTCTTCACGTAATCCCTCAACGTTACTCCTCATAAAATAAAGATCAAACTTCAAACTGGTAAGTTCGTGTTTAATCTTACTATTTACCAACCAATTCTGAAGAAGGGTCTCGACCCTATTCCTTCTCTCCATAGATGCTACCTCACCCGCTGAGTTTCTCCATCATTTTTGTCTACCAACCAATTAACCTGCAAACTTGCACGTCTTTGGAGTGCGAGAAGAAACTAATGATCTTGGAGAAAACACACACTGTCACGCAGAGAACATACAAACTGCGTAAAAACAGCACCGTTGTCGGAATCGAATACGAGTCTCAGGCGCTGCAAGCGCTGTGAGACAGCAACTCTACCGCTGCGCCACCTTGCCGCACTATTGATTGTCATTTTGTTTCAGTTTCAGTTTCAGTTTGGATTATTGTCACGTGTACCGAGGTACAGTGAAAAGCTTTTGTTGCGTGCTAACCAGTCAGCGGAAAGACAATACCTGATTACAATCGAGCCATTTACAGTATATAGATATATGATAAGGGAATATCGTTTAGTGCAAGGTAAAGCCAGTAAAATCCGATCAAAAATAGTAAAAGGGCTATAATGGTCATTTAGTGCTTTATAAAGACTTACAAGAATTATTTTCGAACATCAAAAACACCCATTGTTTCTGGTCTAACATGAATCGGACATGAATAGTTGGAATATTCAAGTCCTGAATGGTACTTACTGCTGCAACCAGGACTGACTTCTATTCTAATCCTTTTTTTATTCATTCATATAACATGAACATCACCAGTGAGGCCTGCATTGCCATACCATTGTGCAGTGTCAGAGGAAGAATAAGACTCAATAGCACAGATAGCCATTTGGAGGACTCATTTAATAATTTACCTGAAAGAGATTAATAAATCTGTTGCACTTTTACAGCATTTGGGAAATTATCATTTTCACCATTATTGGTATTTGCTTTCGAAGTTCAGAATTTATTTAATCGCTGGATATTAAGATCCCGATCACCTGATATTAAAAATGCCCTTTGGCTCATCGAGTCCACACCGACCAACGATCACTTGTACACTTGTTCTACATTATCCCACTTACCCCTACACTACACTTTAAAGTGGCCGATTATCCTGCAAACCCGCATGTCTTTGAGATGTGGGAGGAAACCGGAGCACCTGGAGGAAACCCACATGGTCATACGGAGAACGTGCAAACTACCCTTGACTCTCAGTCTGAAGAAGCGCCTCGACCCAAAACCTCACTCATTGCTTATCTCCCGAGATGCTGCCCATTTCGCTGAGCTACTCCAGCACTTTGCATCTATTTTCGATACAAACTCCGTACAGACAACACCTGTGGTCAGGATCGAACCCGGGTCTCTGGCGCTGTGAGGCAGCAACGCCACCGCTGAGTCACTATGCCGCCCTAAGATGCTGACTAATCGTTGACTATGTCCAATATTTTATGTTTTTATTTCTACTCTGAGAATTGAAAGCTGCGAGGCAACAAGCCTTTTTCTTTCTTTCTTTCTCTCTTTCTTTCTTTCTTTCTTTCTTTTTTCTTTCTTTCTTTCTTTCTTTCTTTCTTTCTTTCTTTCTTTCTTTCTTTTTTTTTTTTTTTCTTTTTTCTTTTTTCTTTCTTTCTTTCTTTCTTTCTTTCTTTCTTTCTTTCTTTCTTTCTTTCTTTCTTTCTTTCTTTCTTTCTTTCTTTCTTTCTTTTTTTCTTTCTTTCTTTCTTTCTTTCTTTCTTTCTTTCTTTCTTTCTTTCTTTCTTTCTTTCTTTCTTTCTTTCTTTCTTTCTTTCTTTCTTTCTTTCTTTCTTTCTTTCTTTCTTTCTTTCTTTCTTTCTTTCTTTCTTTCTCTCTCAGCACAGCTGGGTTACAGCCTTCTGTACTTCATAACGGTCTTCAATGATGTTGCAGAGAGCAGGATATTACAGGCTGGCAAAAGGAAGCAGATAAAAGTAAGGCTGAGAAACATGCTGAAACGTGGAAACAGTGTTAGATTTAAAACTCCTTATTTCCTGCTCAAATCTTGCTAGAATGCCCTTTACAGAACATGAACCAATCTAGAAAACAGCAAAGATCGGCCAACAACTTTGATAAAGTCTGAAGATAGACACAAAATACTAGAGTAACTCAGCGGGACAGGCAGCGTCAGACTGAAGGAGGGCCTCGACCTGAAACGTCACCCATTCCTTCTCTCCAGAGATGCTGCCTGTCCCGCTGAGTTACGCCAGCATTTTGTGTCTATCTTTGGTTTAAACCAGCATCTGCAGTTCCTTCCTACACAAAATGCTGGAGTAACTCAGCGGGACAGGCAGCATCCCCGAAGAGAAGGAATGGTGGCTTTTCAGGTCGAGACCCTTCTTCAGGCTGGGTCTCGCCCCAGATTTAGTATTAGTTTCAGAGATAGAAACATAGAAACATAGAAATTAGGTGCAGGAGTAGGCCATTCGGCCCTTCGAGCCTGCACCGCCATTTAATATGATCATGGCTGATCATCCAACTCAGTATCCCGTACCTGCCTTTTCTCCATACCCTCTGATCCCCTTGGCCACAAGGGCCACATCTAACTCCCTCTTAAATATAGCCAATGAACTGGCCTCAACTACCCTCTGTGGCAGAGAGTTCCAGAGATTCACCACTCTCTGTGTGAAAAAAGTTCTCCTCATCTCGGTTTTAAAGGATTTCCCCCTTATCCTTAAGCTGTGACCCCTTGTCCTGGACTTCCCCAACATCGGAAACAATCTTCCTGCATCTAGCCTGTCCAACCCCTTAAGAATTTTGTAAGTTTCTATAAGATCCCCTCTCAATCTCCTAAACTCTAGAGAGTATAAACCAAGTCTATCCAGTCTTTCTTCATAAGACAGTCCTGACATCCCAGGAATCAGTCTGGTGAACCTTAGTTACAGTGTGGAAACATGCCCCACGACCCACCGAGTCCACATCGGCCAACGATCACTCGTATACGTTCCACATTATCCCTCTTATCCCTCCACACAAGGCTCCAACAACCTGATTGCTCGCAGAATGAGCAACAATATAAAATCGCTATTTATTTAGCACCATTTCAGAGGTTAAAATAGTGTGATGATCTCCAAATAGGAGACTTTAGACTTTAGAGATCACAGCGTGGAAACTGTCCCTTCGGCCCACTGAGTCCACACTGACCAACAATCTCCCCGTACACCATACATCACTATCCTACACACTAGCGACAATTTACAATTTATAGAAGTCAATTAACCTACAAACCCGTACGTGTTTGGACTGCGGGTGGAAACCAGAGCACCCGGAGAAAACCTCCGCAGTCACAGGGTGAACGTATAAACTCCATACAGACAGCGCCCGTAGTCAGGCAGCAACTCTACTGCTGCGCCACCGTGCCACCCCTTTATTGATGGAATTGATTGATTATAGAAACTAACAAAATTCTTAAGGGGTTGGACAGGCTAGATGCAGGGAAATTGTTCCCGATGTTGGGGAAGTCCAGAACAAGGGGTCACAGTTTAAGGATAAGGGGGAAATATTTTAGGACCGAGATGAGAAAAAACATTTTTCACGCAGAGAGTGGTGAATCTCTGGAATTCTCTGCCACAGAAGGTAGTTGAGGCCAGTTCATTGGCTATATTTAAGAGGGAGTTAGATGTGGCCCTTGTGGCTAAAGGGATCAGGCGGTATGGAGAGAAGGCAGGTACAGGATACGGAGTTGGATGATCAGCCATGATCATATTGAATGATCCACCTCCAGTTTAAATTCCATTTGGAATATTTTGGAGGACCAAGAAACCAAGAACCAAGAATGGTGGTGCAGGCTCGAAGGGCCGAATGGCCTACTATTTCTATGTTTCTATGATTGTTTGATTGAAAGATACAGCATGGAAATAATCCCCTTGGCCCTCCCAGTCCACACTGCCCATCGATAACCTGCTCACACTAGTTTTTCTACGTTAACACACTGGTACACTGCTATGTCAAGCCGTCTTGATCGGTGGTGGCTGGCACTCTGCTTACAGAAGATCCCACTGGAAAATTAAGCTCAAGGGAGAGAACAGCACCACATTGAAGGGACATGGCGTACTGACCAATCTGAAAAACTTCAAACCGTCAAGGGCGCTTTCAAAGTTTATCTCAGTATGTTGCATGACATGTGAGAACAAGGGACAACACTAAAGGTGCAGTGGGACATCAATACAGCATGATAGCTATTGTAGCTTGACTTTAATTTCCATGCAATATGCAACAGTGTTAGGTTTACACATTCCTGAAGGTATATGTATCCCTGAGATGAACATTACTTTTTTGTCATGTTGGTGGAAAAATATTGCCCTAGATTTACCTTTCAGCCTTAAAAACACACTTGCCTCACTGACATTTGCCCAGGTAAGGTTTCTCCGGGTTTTGTGTCAAGGAATGGCGCCTGAATCAGCGTGGAGCCCTCTGCATGGATAGCCTTGAGCAGACCACACAACAGAGAGGCACACAAAGTGCTGGATTAACTCAGCGGGTCAGACGGCATCTCGGGAAAACATGGATAGGTGATGTTTCGTGTCAGGACCCTTCTTCAGACCCGACCCGAAAGGCCAGCTATCCATGTTCTCCAGAGATGTTGCCTGACCCGTTGAGTCACTCTGGTATTTTGTGCATTTCTTTGGTATAAGCCACCATCTGCAGGTCCTTGTTATTATATAACAGAAGCAACTCTTCAGACTCAGACTATATTGAAACACACTTGACTGGACTAAAAGTTATTCCCTTTGTCATGTATCTGTGCACTGAGGATGGCTTGACTGCAATCATGTATAGTCCTTCCAATGACTGGCCAGCGCGCAACAGAAATGTTTTCTCTAGTTAATTCTATTTCTCGTTCCACAGATGCTGCCTGACCTGCTGAGGGTTTCTGGCGTCTTGTGTTGCTATAACAAAAGCTGTTTGTTCCCTGTGGTAATTATCTATTCGTGAAAGCTTTCCCTGTGAGAAGCTACCTGATTATCTTAGTCACCTGAACGCAGTATATAATCGTTACCATCACCAATAATAAGCAATTATGTGGGAGTAGCTGATTATTGTTTAATTGTCTGGGGGTCACTCCTGATCGCTTGCAGTTATTATAATATTACACTAAATTACATTGTCTGAGTTTCTAATAAGCTTTCTTTGAATTATGTGCTCACAATTACTGGAAGTGACAAGCAGTTATTCGCTCCGCTGTTGAATGAAACCGCACCATATTATCTTTCCGCAATACTCCGACCTGAATTGGTGGTTCACTTGAAGATGTTTTGTGTGGCCTGCGACTTAGTCCCAACGGGTTAATCGAGTTGGTCGCGCAAATCTCCGAGGATTGGTGCACTTACATCAGCCGAGGCATCTTTTCAGCGTCAGCTTGTGTGGATTTGATTATTCCTTTTGCCTCGCCAATGCCGTCGTTACGAGAGCTCAAGGTCGCATGATTACAAAGGTTCATCTCAGCCAGTTGTCACTGTACCGCGATGCAACAAAAAAGACTAAACATTTATAGTAACAATAATCAATCAGTTCTATTTGAATAATTGTCACCGTTTGATTTGCCTTTTCTTCTCATTCCCTGCCATCATCCACAATTGTTTCCCATCCACACAGAGACGCAAAAAGTATTACGACTTTGTCTCCTTCACCTCTTCCACTTATTCATGCTTTTTATTGGAAAGATCAATTAGTTGCTTAAATAGATACTTCTCAGCCTAATTCCTGAAAGTAATCAAACGCTCAGAGAGAGAGAGAGGAAAAGAAAGAGAAAAGCTTTATATTTTGATGAAGCCAATGATCAAATCTTAGAAGTGACTCCGATCCCTGAGTAATTGCTTTGACTATTCTCATTCTGCCTGCTATGTCAACCCAAGACTTCAAATCTGTGATAATTAAAACAACTTAAGACGAGGAGGAATTAGGACGTAACAAACAATTTATCTGCGACATTGGAGAGCAAATCTCTATCCATCCACAGTCCTGCTTTCTCCACCTCCTCATAAAAGCAACATAAAAGGGGCTCTGTCTTTGCACTCTGAATATAGTTTCAGCCCTTGGTTTTTAATAGTCCAGGTCCTTTCTCTTCACCGCGAGCCTTTAACTATTTCTATTCTTCTTCTCTGTATTCTTCTAAGCTTTGTGGCTTTTGGCATAACATCTCTTGACTGTGGGTGATCAGAAGCAGGGCAATATTTACAACGGGCTACTGGACAGAGCACTATTGTACTTATATTCCTGGAGAACGCATTAACGGGAATGGATTCACACTGATGTCTATACTAATCAGAGTAATTTATCATTCTAATCAGCATGCCTTTGAATAAACACCATTGCACTCCTGTGGCATGAGAAAGGTTATCTACAATATGGCATTCTTCCCCCCGAGGATATATTTTTCCCGGCTTCGTGAGCTTTGGCACAATGCTGTCATCTTCTGTTCCTTAGTTCGACGTGGCAGATATTCACTCGAAAAATTTATCAGGTCACCGACACAAGAGACTTGACATTGTCTTGGATACTCGAGTGAAGATTTATTCTAATCGCAAGGGAGTAGTCTCTTAGTTACATTAACATCCAACTCATTCTTCGGGAATCTTTACTAACAAAGGTTCCTCATGTGAATGCTCTGAGTGTTTAACCGTTAGTTTTTGCCAGCGACAGTAAAACTCCAGTAATCTGGGAATCTCGATTAGGCTGGGTCGCTATTCAAGTCAAGTCAAGTCAAGTCAAGTTTATTTGTCACATACACATACGAGATGTGCAGTGAAATGAAAGTGGCAATGCTCGCGGACTTTTGTGCAAAAGACAAACAACAAAACAACCAAACAAATTATAAACACAATCATAACACACATATTCTTTTTCATAATAAATAATGGAAGGAAAAACGTTCTGTAGAGTTAGTCCCTGGTGAGATAGGCATTTACAGTCCGAATTGCCTCTGGGAAGAAACTCCTTCTCAACCTCTCCGTTCTCACCGCATGGCAACGGAGGCGTTTGCCTGACCGTAGCAGCTGGAACAGTCCATTGCAGGGGTGGAAGAGGTCACCCATGATTTTATTTGCTCTGGAGTTGCACCTCCTGTTGTATAGTTCCTGCAGGGGGGTGAGCGAAGTTCCCATTCGTTGGAGTGCAGGAGGATGTGGGGTGTTCTTATAGATCTTGAGCAGAATAGCTCGGATAGATGCACAGAGTCTTTTGCCCAGAGTAGGTGAATCGAGGATCAGAGGACATAGGTTTAAGGTGAAGGGGAAAAGATTTAATTGAAACCTGAGGGGTAACTTTTTCACACAAAGGGTGGTGGATGCATGGAACAAGCTGCCAGAGGAGGTAGTTGAGGCAGGGACTATCCCAATATTTAAGAAGCAGTTAGACAGGCACTGTACGTGAATACACTGCAACGGCCAGGAAGTGAGCGGCCAAGATCATCTCTGACCCCTCTCACCCTGGCCACAAACTCTTTGAATCACTTCCCTCTGGAAGGAGACTCCAGACTGTCAAAGCTGTCACAGCCAGACATAAAATCAGTTTTTATCCACGAGTAGTTGCTCTACTCAACAGCCAAAAATCTGAAGCCTCCCTTTGATCTGGTATTTTGTTGGTTCACATGCTCGATCAATGGTGTTTTATCATTAATGTTTTATTATTATTAATGTTTAGTGTTTTCTGAGTCTTTCATAACTGTCACTGTATGTCATGTTGTTACTTGTGGGCGGAGCACCAAGCCAAATTCCTTGTATGTGAACACTTGGCCAATAAACTTCCAAACTTACTTACTTACTTACTTACTTATTTAATTAGGACAGGCTTGGAGGGATATGGACCAAACGCTGGCAGGTCCATATCTGGGACACGTGTAGCTGGAACATGTTGGTTGGTGAAGCTGGGACATGTTGTTTGGCGAGTTGGGCCGAAGGACCTGTTTCCATGCTGTATCATTCAATGACTCTCTGACTCCATGACCCAAATTCTACGGATACAACAAATGAAACATCGCATCTCCATGCATCGCAGCCTGGTGGGGCAACAGCTCTGCCTGAAATCGAAAGAAAGTACAGGGAGTTGTGGATGGTCAACCATTGCCTCCTGCCCCATCGGCTCCATCGATAATGCTGCTAACATCGCCAAGGTCGATTCACACCACAATTATTCTCTCTTGTCTTTTCTGTCAGTCAGAAGATACAAAAACCTTGAGACCACACACCACAGGATTCAAGACCAACTTTTTCACTGCTGTTAGCAGACTCATGAACAGTTCTCTCACATGGTAAGGACATATTACTGATCTTCCAGTCTACTTTGTGGTGGCCCTTGTACATTTTTTTTATTTATCTACATGTTCTCTGCAAATGTAACACTATATATCAGTCGGAAGAAGGGTCTCGACCCAAAACGTCACCCATTCCTTCTCGCCAGAGATGCTGCCTGTCCCACTGAGTTACTCCAGCATTTTGTGTCTATTTTCGGTGAAAACCTGCATCTGCAGTTCCTTCCCACACTATATTCTGCACTCTGTTTACTTTCTTTTCTGCCCAACCTGTGTGTATGCACACTCATGAACAATGGGCAACTCAAAGCCGACAATAATGCACCAAAGCCAATATCTTGGGACTTTGTTGGTGTGGACCATTTGGTTTTCCAGGCTGCCAGATTTGACTCCCATTCACACCTAAACACATCTTTATTTCGCTCTTTTTACATGTTTGCATAATACATTTCGCCAGTGTACTCAGTGAGTTTCAGGAAGCAGTGCAGAAACCTGCTTTGGCTGCCGTCCTAGCCATGTTCCTGACGCCTGAGCGAGTGGTTTGCACTTTGAGAGGTCAAATGTAAGGGGAAAGTATACAGTTTATGACTACTAACAGCACTGATGTACACAGAGGCACAAGCAGATTAAGTGGAAAACGGGCATTATCTATCTCTACATATCGATCTGTCTGTCTGTCTGTCTGTCTGTCTGTCTGTCTGTCTGTCTGTCTGTCTGTGTCTGTCTGTCTGTCTGTCTGTCTGTCTGTCTGTCTGTCTGTCTGTCTGTCTGTCTGTCTGTCTATCTATCTATCTATCTATCTATCTCTATCTATCTATCTATCTATCTATCTATCTATCTTACATACATACATACATACATACATATATAGTATGTGGAAGATAGACACAAAATGCTGGAGTACCTCAACGGGACAGGCAGCATCTCTGGAGCAATGGAATGGATGATGTTTTGGGTCAAGACCCTTCTACAGAGTCTCGACCCCAAACATTACTCATTCCTTCTCTCCAGAGTTGCTGCCTGTTGTACTGAGTTACTCCAGCATTTTGTATCTATCTTCGG
This sequence comes from Leucoraja erinaceus, assembly GCF_028641065.1. NCBI lineage: Eukaryota > Metazoa > Chordata > Chondrichthyes > Rajiformes > Rajidae > Leucoraja > Leucoraja erinaceus. Next base: position 7,627,170 of record NC_073385.1, on the reverse strand, counting down.
TGTAAACCAACATCTGTCGAATGCTAGCCTTCTTGGTTTGTGCGGCTTTTGATGTGGATCACGTGCAGGCAGGTGAGATTAGTTTAACCCACCTTTATGTTCGGCATGTGCATCGTGAACCCAATGACTTGTCCTGTACTGTAGTGTTCTATGTTCTATGATGTTCCAGACCTCAGCCCTGGCTTTGGACAGTCCCAGCCCACAGTCCAGATTTCGACCCACATTTTAGCTCCTCTCTGGATCTCCAGATCTGTCTGAAAACGCTCTTTGGATTATGGGACCCTGCTTAAATTCCAAAGGGTGGTAAATCTGTGGATTTCATTGCCACAGAAGGTGGAAATTGATGGTTCCTCGATTAGCACGGGTGTCAGGGGTTATGGGGAGAAGGCCGGAGAATGGTGTTAAGAGGGAAAGATGGATCATCCATGATAGAATGGCGAAGTAGACTTGATGGGCCGAATGGCCTAATTCTGCTCCTAACGCACATGAACTTACAGATGAGTGTTTTAGATGTATCGCACCAGGAGTTCAGAGGAATCGGATGCTGGATTTTACTGAGTAACCTCTAAACGTCCAGGTCTGGCAGATGTAACGAAACACAGTCATGTGACCAGTAGTTGATTAGTCGAGGGTTGACTTGAAGCTAATTAAAGCAAATTCAAATTCATCAACGATCACCGATACACAAACCCAGTCAACACATTTTAATCCACAAGATCCAAATGCCAGTCTTACTGCAAGTTAAAAAAAATCATCCACCATCGACTTCATTCTATTCTTCAATAGAAACCATGAAGGTCCTCTATTGCAGAGCATAAGATGATGATATAAACATGTCTCCACAGTAAATCCATTCGTTATTTAAAAAAATAAAATAAAATATATATATATATATATATATATATATACCTCTATTCATTTCAGAGGCATTAATGGCTACTTGAATATACTGTGATAAAGAACTTCCTGAGTATTGCTTTCTTAACACTTCTCTTGGTGAAGTGAAAGCACAGTTAATGTATTATCAAAGGACGGGGTGACCTTTAAACCCTTACCATTTGGCAAAGGTGAAAAAAAAGATACATCATCGCCTGAACTTTGAAATAAATGATCAGAACAGAATTAGTGTTGCAGTGCATTTGAAAATGGTTACAGTAAGAGAGCAAAGAAGAAGAAATATCCTTTGTGCGTTCCTCTGTGCAGCTTTTTGAAAGGCTTCTACGTCTGCAGAACACAAACAGCACACGTTAAAGTACAAGCAGGCATGAGAGGAATCTTTTCAAAGCAGTCTGAGGCAAGACATTGTAACCGTGGACTTTGAATCCAGTTTAGTAAGTAGGAGATGAGGTGTGCGATGCTGTGAAAGATAAGGAGCGTAATAGCACATGGCAACATCTTTCCTCGACTTTTTCTCACCATGGCGGTTTCAGGGGCTAATGGGTGGCGGCAGAAGCAACAGAATGTCCACAAACGCAGCAGATTTCCATGAATTGCACGTTTGGTCAAAGGGTACAATTATTGAATTAGTTAGTATAAACTGTAAACCACAGTTAGCTGTGCCCTTTGCCCTACATCCTGCTGGAGATATATTGCATGGCCCTTTCCAACATCACACAAACCCAACCTCCCCTCCATTGACTCCATTTACACCTCGCGCTGCCTCGGCAAGGCCAGCAGCATAATCAAGGACAAGTCGCACCCCGGCCACTCCCTCGTCTCCCCTCTCCCATTGGGCAAAAGGTGTAGAAGTGTGAAAACGCACACATTCAGATTCAGGGACAGTTTCCTCTCAGCTGTATTTCAGGCAACTGAACCATCCTATTAACAACTAGAGAGCAGTCCTGAACGACTATCTATATACCTCTTTGATCAGACTTTACTTGGCTTTATCTTGCACTAAACATATTTCCCTTCTCATGTATCTGTACACTGTGGATGGCTCGATTGTAATCATGTATTGTCTTTATAACGTTGATCGGTTAGCACATGACAAAAGATTTCCACTGTACCCCGGTACACATGACAAAATGCTAAACTAAACAAAATATTGTCAAGAACAGAACAAACCTTCATTAATTATTCGTAACATTAGCTTGCGGTAATTGGTGAATCTGCTTTGCTATCCCACACACCAGGCCACCGTGTTTCAAAGTTTCAAAGTCTACAGAGAGATTTATGCCAGTTGAAAGAGCGGGCTGAAAGATGGCAGATGGAGTTTAATGCTGATAAGTGTGAGGTGCTACATCTTGACAGGACAAATCAAAATAGGACGTACATGGTAAATGGTAGGGAATTGAAGAATGTAGGTGAACAGAGGGATCTGGGAATAACTGTGCACAGTTCCCTGAAAGTGGAATCTCATGTAGATAGGGTGGTAAAGAAAGCTTTTGGTGTGCTGGCCTTTATAAATCAGATCATTGAGTATAGAAGGTGGGATGTAATATTAAAATTGTACAAGGCATTGGGGAGGCCAATTCTGGAGTATGGTGTACAATTTTGGTCGCCTAATTATAGGAAGGATGTCAACAAAATAGAGAGAGTACAGAGGAGATTTACTAGAATGTTGCCTGGGTTTCAGCAACTAAGTTACAGAGAAAGGTTGAACAAGTTAGGGCTTTATTCTTTGGAGCGCAGAAGGTTAAGGGGGGACTTGATAGAGGTTTTTTAAATGATGAGAGGGATAGACAGAGTTGACGTGGAAAAGCTTTTCCCACTGAGAGTAGGGAAGATTCAAACAAGGGGACATGACTTGAGAATGAAGGGACTGAAGTTTAGGGGTAACATGAGGGGGAACTTCTTTACTCAGAGAGTGGTGGCTGTGTGGAATGAGCTTCCAGTGAAGGTGGTGGAGGCAGGTTCGTTTTTATCATTTAAAAATAAATTAGATAGTTATATGGACGGGAAGGGAATGGAAGGTTATGGTCTGAGCACAGGTATACAGGACTAGCGGATAATATGTGTTCGGCACGGACTAGAAGGGTCGAGATGGCCTGTTTCCGTGCTGTAATTGTTATATGGTTATATGGGTATATGTTGGTGATGTACAGTTTAGGATGACACCGGGTTCTGCAGTGACCACACCGGCACTTGCAGTAGGGTATAGTTTAGAAACATGGAAAATAGGTGCAGGAGTAAGCCATTCGGCCCTTCGAGCCAGCACTGCCATTCAATATGATTATTGTTGATCATCCAAAATCAGTACCCCGTTCCTGCATTTTCCCCTTATCCTTTGATTCCGTTAGCCCTAAGAGCTAAATCTTACTCTCTCTTGGAAAAAAAAAATCCAGTGAATTGGCCTCCACTGCCTTCTGTGGCAGAGAATTCCACAGATTCACAACTCTCTGGATGAAAAAAAAAAAATCCTCATCTCAGTCTAAACGGCCTACCCCTTATTCTTAAACCGTGACCTCAGGTTCTGGACTCCGCCAACATCGGGAATTTTTTTTTCTGCATCTAGCCTGTCCAATCCGTTAAGAATTTTAGATGTTTCTATAAGATCCCATCTCATCCTTCTAAATTCCAATGAATGCAAGCCCAGTCGACCCAATCTTTCATCATATGCCAGTGGCATTTTATTTGCAGTGGTAAGGAAACCCAGGACCGCTGTCCCTCGCCTACAGAGGGCTTGTGAGATGATTCTGGGGATCTCGGGTCTGTCCCAGCAGCTTAGTCCTGGTCATCTAAGGAAGATGCGTGGTGATCTCAAGCTTCTGCCTGTAGTTCACCCTTGCCTCGAGAGGGGGCGCTGGCAGAATCAGGGTTCTCTCCGGCAGATCAGCTTTGGGAACCAGAAACTCTTCCTGACCACAGTCAATGAGTGACTGCGTCCACACACACACACACGCACATACATACAGCTGCCAGGATTATCCAGAGACCCTCAACATTGCCACGTCAAACCCGAGGCAAAACACGCCGACCAGCGATCACCCCACACACTATCAACATCCTATACACACTAGGGACAAGATACAATTTTTACCAATGGCAATTAACTCACAAATCTGTACATCTTTGGGATGTGGGAAGAAACCGGAGCTCCCGGAGAAAACCTACGTGGTCACAGGGAAAACGTACCAACTCTGTACAGACAGCACCCGTGGTCAGGATCGAACCCGGGTCTCTGGAGCTGTATGGCAGCAACTATAGCACTGCGCCACCGTGTGGCCCTTGTACTGTTATGTAAAGCTTTGAGTTCAGATATATTACTAGTCCAATTGCAGTGAAACAGATTAATCTTGAAACATATCTTGAAACAGATGCTATTTGGATTCATACTCCCCTCAGGTGAAATAACCCACCTGCTCTGTATACTGGACTCTGTAAATTATTCTCAAAGATACTGTACCTCCCCATCTGACATCAACTCTGAGTTGCATTTCACTGCCAGCTCCATTAAACCTACCCTTACAGCACAAACCCAGCCTATTTATTTTCAACTAACTCCCCCCAACTTTAACATGTTGTGGGGGGAGGGGCACCGTGAGGGGGCAGGGAAGGGAGCAGAACAAAGGGGGAACTGGCGCAGGAGGTGTGGGGAAGGGGGGGATATGGATAGCGCCCTTTATGGGTAACTATTAGGTATTCAAGCAAAGAATTTCACATGAGACAATAAAATATTCAATTCAATTCAATTCAATTCCAGAGGCTATCCATTTGCTGTGTAGAAATGTTTTCTCTCTCGCTGCTCCCCCCCCTCTGTGATTCTTCCTTCTCTCCGGCTCTTTGGCCACATTTCAGCCCAGCCACGCTATCACCTCCTGCACAGCCAACAATGGACCATTGTGAGCTCCATCTTTCCTTGATCATCGGTGCCGGCTCAGATATGTTCTGTACCTTTTCATAGGGTGGCACGGTGTTGCAATGGTGGAGTTGCTGCCTTACAGCGCCAGAGATCACGGGTTCGATCCTGACTACGGGTGCTGTCTGTATGGAGTTTGTGCGTTCTCCATGTGACCGCGTGGGTTTTCTCCGGGATCTCCGGATTCCTCCCACATTCCAGGTTTGTAGGTTAATTGGTTTGGTATGAACCTACAGTACATTGTCCCAAGTGTGTGTGGGATAGTGTTAGTGTGCGTGGATCATTGGTTGGCCTGGACTCGGTATTGACTTCCCTAACTTCAAGTAGCCCTTGCTTTCCCTTTCTCCATCCCTCCCCCTTCGTAGTTCTCCGACCAGTCTGGCTGTCCCCCTGATTAAATTTCATCTCTGTGTGTCTCGTTCTCACCTTCTCCAAGCTAATAATGATCTGCTCTACATTTTCCTTGAACGCCATCCCCTTTGATGTCTCCTTTTCACTCCTCACACTTCCTTATCTCTGTGTCGCCCTCGACCCTGATTCTCGGTCTGAAGAAGGGTCTCAACCCGAAACTTCACCCATTCCATCTCTCCAGAGATGCTGCCTGCCCCGCTGAGTTACTCCAGCTCTTTGTGTCTATTTTCGGTGTAAACCAGCATCTGCAGTTCCTTCCGACACAGGAGACAGTGAGGCCAGGAAGAATCAGAAGGGACTAGGAATGAAAGTAATTATAGAGGAAAAAGGGTGAACTGAAAGCAAGTGTCAAAAGTTCTAGGAGCCTCTTGCTATGGATTCTATGTGGTTTTGGATACAAAATGTTCTGGAAAGGTAGACAAGATCAGAAAGGAGGGAGGCCACCAGTATTTATTTTGAAGAAGGTACACAAAAATGGTGGAGAAACTCAGCGGGTGCAGCAGCATCTATGGAGCGAAGGAAATGGGTGAAGTTTCGGGCCGAAACCTTTCTTCAGACTGATGGGGGGTGGGGGGGGAGAAGGAAGGAAAAAGGGAGGAGGAGGAGCCCAAGGGCGGGGGGATGCGAGGAGGCAGCTTGAAGGTTAAGGAAGGGGAGGAGACAGCAAGGGGTAGCAAAACTGGGAGAATTCAAGGTTCATGCCATCCGGACGCAAGCAACCTAGGCGGAATATGAGGTGCTGTTCCTCCAATTTCCAGTGGTGCTCAATCTGGCAATGGAGGAGACCCAGGATAGAGAGGTCGGATTGGGAATGGGAGTTGAAGTGCTGAGCCACTGGGAGTTCAGGTAGGTTATTGCGGACTGAGCGGAGGTGTTCGGCGAAACAATCGCCCAACCTCCGCTTAGTCTCCCCGATGTAAATCAAAATGATTTTGAAGAATATTGCAGCACTGGTTAAAGATGTCCTGGAACAATTGAGAACATAATCTACCTGTACTCAGAGATGTTTCACATTGTCAGCCTGACCCGACAGTGAAAAAAACTCTTTAGAAAATGTAATCAGCGGCGGTTTCATTTTAATGATAACTTCATTCACTCTCTCTCTTATTCCACCAATTCTACCCATCCCCAGTCTAACACCACTTGCCTTAATGTAAATGTTCCAGTCTACTGATTTCTGGCGATCGACTCAAAAAGCTGGAGTAACTCAGCGGGACAGCCAGCAAATCTGGGGAGAAGGAATTGGTAACGTTCCGGGTCGACACCATTCTTCAGAGACCGTTCTGCTACAGTGGAAATTGAGTTGAGTTGAGTTGAGTTTCATTGTAGACTTCAGGAAGTCTAGGGGCGGCACGCATACCCCCATCCACATCAATGGGACGGAGGTGGAACGTGATTCCAGCTTCAGGTTCCTGGGGGTCAACATCTCCTATGACCTCTCATGGACCCACAATACCTCAACTCTGGTCAAGAAGGCTCGCCAGCGTCTCTTCTTCGAGAGGAGACTGAAGAAGGTCCATCTGTCTCCTCAGATGCTGGTGAACTTCTACCGCTGCACCATCGAGAGCATCCTTACCAACTGTATCACAGTATGGTATGGCAACTGCTCTGTCTCCGACCGGAAAGCACTGCAGAGGGTGGTGAAAATTGCCCAACGCATCACCGGTTCCTCGCTCCCCTCCATTGAGTCTGTCCAAAGCAAGCGTTGTCTGCGAAGGGCGCTCAGCATCGCCAAGGACTGCTCACACCCCAACCATGGACTGTTTACCCTCCTACCATCCGGGAGGCGCTACAGGTCTCTCCGTTGCCGGACCAGCAGGTCGAGGAACAGCTTCTTCCCGGCGGCTGTCACTCTACTCAACAATTTACCTCGGTGACTGCCAAATCACCACCCCCCCCCGGACACTCCTTCCACAGGAAAAACACTATGACTGTATGCATGTAAATAGATTTATTTATTGAAATCATATTCTATGTCGCTCTTCCAGGGAGATGCTAACTGCATTTCGTTGTCTCTGTACTGTACACTGCCAATGACAATTAAAGTTGAATCTGAATCTTTATTGTCACGTGTACCGAGGTACAGTGAAAAGCTTTTGTTACGTGCTAACCAGTCAGCAGAAAGACAATACGTGATTACAGTCGAACCGTACACAGTGTACAGATACATGATAATGGGAATAACGTGAATAAGATAAAGCCAGTAAAGTCAGATCAAAGATTGTCCGAGGGTATCCAATGAGGTAGATAGTATCTCAGGGCTGCTTTCTGGTTGTGGTAGGATGGTTCAGTTACCCGATAATTGCTGGGAAGGAACTGTCCCTGAATCTGGATGTGTGCGTTTTCATGCTTCTGTACATTTTGCTCGATGGGAGAGGGGAGAAGAGGCAGTGTCCAGGGGTGTGACTCAGCCTTGATTATGCTGCTAGCCTTGCCGAGGCAGTGTGAGGTGTAAATATGGGGGTCGGTCTGTGTGATGGTCTGGGCTGCGTCCACAATTCGCTGCAACTTTTTGCCGGCCTTGGATGGAGCTTTTCCCAAATCGTGCTGTGATGGATCCTGATCAAATGCTTTCCACGGCGCAACCTCATGCTCTCAATGATGTGTGCAAGGCTGTGGAGGAAGAGAAGTGAAGTGAAACAAAGTGAATTTTTTTTCTAAAGATCAGACTTGGGCTCGATAGATAGAATGGCCTTCTCTAATCTCTAAAACAGGATACCAGGGGGTTAATGGTGGCTCAGCGGTAGAGTTGCTGCCCCACAGTGCCAGGGACATGGGTTTGATCCTGATGACGGGTGCTGTCTGTACGGAATTTGTATGCTCTCCCCATGACCAGTGTGGGTTTTCCCCAGGTGCTCCAGTCACCTCCCACACCCCAAAGACGTACAGGTTTGCAGGGTAATTAACTTTTATTCAAATTGTAAATTGTCCCTCTTGTGTGTTGGATAGAAACATAGAAACATAGAAATTAGGTGCAGGAGTAGGCCATTCGGCCCTTCGAGCCTGCACCGCCATTCTATATGATCATGGCTGATCATCCAACTCAGTATCCCGTACCTGCCTTCTCTCCATACCCCCTGATCCCCTTAGCCACAAGGGCCACATCTAACTCCCTCTTAAATATAGCCAATGAACTGGCCTCAACTACCCTCTGTGGCAGAGAGTTCCAGAGATTCACCACTCTCTGTGTGAAAAAAAAGTTCTTCTCATCTCGGTTTTAAAGGATTTCCCCCTTATCCTTAAGCTGTGACCCCTTGTCCTGGACTTCCCTAACATCGGAACATCGGGATGGAGTTAGTGTGCGGGGATCGCTGGTCGGCGTGGGCCCAGTGAGCCGAAGGGCCTGTTTCCGCTCTGTATCTCGAAACTAAAATAAATATACGCTTTGCTTCTTTTGACTTTCTTCTTGTGGAGGATCATCTGTTCGCTGGCCTAACTGGGTTGGAGTATCTGAGCTCAATCTGATATTCAGCTCCATTCATTCAGCAGAGGGGAGTCGAGATGTGGTCACAAACTGCTTGTGGTAGACATTACCTGCACAACAGTACAAGTGCAGTGCACGATCAAAAAATTGTTTTTCACTACACCACTTCCTTCCTTCCTGCCGACATACTAACTTGTCCAGTGACACTACCTTGTTGATCTGTACGAAGAGCTACACGATCAAAGCCTTTGGACGGAACAGAGAGAAATGAAAGGAAAGTGGAACAAGTAAATAAGGAGTAGGCCATTCAGCCCCTTGTGTTAGTTCTTAGTTTAGTTTAGTTTAGTTTAGTTTAATTTAGTTTAATTTAGAGATACAGTGCGGAAACAGGTCCGACGGGTCCACGCCGACCAGCGATCCCCGCACATTAACACTATCCTACACACACTAGGGACAATTTTATAATTTATATCAAGGCAATTAACCTTCAAACCTGTACGTCTTTCGGAGTGTGGGAGGAAACCGAAGTTCTCGGCAGGTCACGGGGAGAATGTACAAACTCCGTACAGACAATTACCCGTAGTTGGGATTGAACCCGGGTCTCTGGCACCGTAAGGCAGTAGCTCTACAGCTGTGCCATCGTGCCACCTGTCTGTCGCCTGAAGTTGGGATCGAACCTGCGCTTCCGGTGCTGCAAGCGCTGTAAGGCAGTAACTTTACCGCTGCACCACCGTACATTCCTTCTTAAATAAAAGGGGTGACATTGGCTACACTCCAGCCCTCCGGGACCTCATCTCCCCAATCAGCTTAATTCCCATAGTGACTTCACCCGAAACTCAACATAATTTACAGAACTGTGATTTTGTTTTATGTATTATGTATCATTGCCAGCGATGGTTAATAAACTCAGTTTTATCATAGCCTCCTGAACAATAAATTAAGCTGACTTGACTGGTTCCATTGGAATTTGAGCTCCAACCAGTTGTACATTTCTGATACAAGAGATGTCTGAGTTTAGTTCCTTGCCATGTATACTGAGGTACAGTGAAAAGCTTTTGTTGCGGGCTAACCTGGTCATGATAATACATGAATACAATTGAGAATGTCCAATGTGAACTTAAATATTATGATATGTGCTTAGTTTCACAAGGATGTCAGGGCTTCAATTTTACATCATCTAGTTGACAGGTAGAGATAGTATCCATTTATTTTAGTTTAGTTTCTTTTACAGCGTGGAAACAGGCCCACCGAGTCCGCACCGACCAGCGATCCACACACATTAACACTATCCCGCACGCACTAGGGAATATTTTACATTTACACCAAGCCACTTAACCTACAAACCTGTCTGTCTTGGGAGTGTGGGAGGAAACCGAAGATCTCGGAGAGAACCCACACAGGTCACGGGGAGAACGTACAAACTCCGTACGGACAGCACCCGCACTCAGGATCGAACCTGGGTCTGTGGCGTTGTGAGGCAGTCGCTCTAAGTGCCGCATCGCTGTGCCACCCGCACTATTCCCTTCACCAAGCCAGAATAGATGCTATCCCAAAGAACAGGCAGCCTGGGCCTGAAATGTTGTTTCATCAGTTGCAGGTGGATTGAATTGACAGCTTGGGGATTCAAAACCACAACCAACAATTTGAAGAAAGTCATTCAATTCTCTGCAGTAATAGGCCATTAAAAATAAATGTGTAAATAATAGAAACATAGAAACATAGAAAATAGGTGCAAGAGGAAGCCATTTGATCATCCACAATCACTAGCCTGTGCCTGCCTTCTCCCCATATCCCTTGATTCCACTAGCTCCTAGAGCTCTATCTAACTCACTTTTAAATTCATCCAGTGAATTGGCCTCTACTGCCTTCTGTGGCAGAGAATTCCTCAAATTTACAACTCTCTGGGTGAAAAAATTCTTTCTCATCTCAGTTTTAAATGGCCTCCCCTTTATCCTTAGATTGTGGCCCCTGGTTCTGGACTCCCCTAACATTGGATACATTTTTCCTGCATCTAACCATATAACCATAACCATATAACAATAACAGCACGGAAACAGGCCATCTCGTCCCTACAAGTCCGTGCCGAACAAATTTTTTTTTCCCCTTTGTCCCACCTGCCTGCACTCATACCATAACCCTCCATTCCCTTCTCATCCATATGCCTATCCAATCTAATTTGTCCAGTCCTTTTATAATTTTATACTTTTCTATGAGATTCGCCCCTCATTCTTCTAAACTCCAGTGAATACAAGCCTAGTCTTTCCAATCTTTCCTCATATGACAGTCCCGCCATCCCGGGGATTAACCTCATGAATCTACGCTGCACTGCCTCAATAGCAAAGATGCCCTTCCTCAAATTAGGACCAAAATTGCACTCAATACTACAAATGTGGTCTCACTAGGGCCCTGTACAACTCAAATCCTCTCGTTATGAAGGCCAACATGCCATTTGCTTTCTTCACTGCCTGCTGTACCTGCATGTTTACTTTCAGTGACCGGTGTTCAAGGACACGCAGGTCACGTTGCACTTCCCTTTTTCCTAATCTGACACCATTGAGATAATAACCTGCCTCCTTGTTCTTGCCGCCAAAGGGGATAACCTCACATTTATCTACCTTATACTGCATCTGCCTTGCATCTGCCCTCTCACACAACCTGTCCAAGTCACCCTGAAACCTCCTAGCACCTTCTCCGCAGTTCACACTGCCAGCCAGCTTTGTGTCATCTGCAAATTTGCGAGTGTTACTTTTAATCCCATCATCTAAATCATGAATATATATTGTAAATAGCTGCGGCCTCAGCACCGAGCCTTGCGGCACACCACTCACCACTGCTTGCCATTCTGACAGGGACCCGTTTATTCCTACTCTTTGTTTCCTGTCTGCCAACCAATTCTCTATCCATGTCAGTACCCTACCCCCAATATCATGCGCTCTAATTCATGTGTTCATGAAAATGTTTCATGAATGCAAAGAGACTCACGGAGAGGGTGCATTGTTGTTACCTCTCAAATATTCCCCGAGACCTTTGCCCCCTTCAGCAGGATCTAAGCTGTTCTGGGTTAATTTTAAATGAAAGCCAACACAACAAAGTCTCCTCCCACCAGGTTAACGGCACAGATGAATCGTAGCTGAACCTCAAAGCCTTGCCCCTTAAAAGGAACAAGCAAAATATACGCCATATGCTCATCTGTAAAAAGGATGACAGAATCTGCATGACATCCCAGCAGATCCATTGTAAATAATTCTCTTTAAAATGTCATTGTTTGCATATTATAAGCATATCCTTTGAGTATATGGTTGTGATCAATGGTATTTCTAGATTTCAGGAATCTGAAGTCTCAAAAATGCTAATTAAAAGTTTGAAACTTGGTACTCTTCTTTGACAAGACGAGCCATGCCAGCGATATGAATGTTGATTTCTCTAACTTCAAGCAAACCTTCCACCTCCTCTCTCTCCGTCCCCACCCTAGTCGTCGTACTGGTGTTACTCTCATCCTGCTGAGTTTCACTGACGGTATTACTCACCATCACCTTCCCCACAGCCAACAATGAACCATTGTGGCCTCCACCTTTCCTCGATCATCGTTGCTGGCTCTGATCTGTTTTTTTGCATATCTCTCATCAATTTGTTCTATGCGCCTTTTCATCTCTCTCGATTCCCTCTACCCTGATTCTCTGTCTGAAGAAGGCTCTTGACCCGAAACGTCACCTATTCCTTACTGCCTGACCCCACTGAGTTACTCCAGCTTTTTGTGTCTATCTTTGGTGTAAATCAGCATCTGCAGTTCCTTCCAACACATACAAATATATGTTTGTTTTTAAACTGCATCGGATTTGTAATGTTGAATAAATTACCTGCTGAATAAAAATAAATAAAATATATAATTTCATTCAATATTGTACAATAAAGATGTCGTTAAAATTACTAAGTCAATGTATTTTGGCAGAGAAGGCAGGAGAATGGGATCAGGAGGGAGAGATAGATCAGCCATGATTCAATGGCGGAGTATATTTGATGGGCCAAATGGCCTAATTCTGCCCCTATCACTTATGACTATGAGTTCAGTTTAATTTTTTTGGTAATTGAAGATTATTAGACACAAAGAAATAACGAGAATAACCCTTTGTGAAGGGCATAAAGCTCCTTAATTTGTCTGTTTGTAACAATCCAACATGGATAAAATAATAGGTAACTTTCCATAACATCTCATTTGGGAGTGGCGGTGCCTAACGGCAGCGGCTCGACTACAGTCGTCTGTCTTTTTTTATTTTTTGTCTTGTTAAATGTATGTCTTTGAATCAGTTTTTATTCATTTGTTTAGCTGTGTATATGTGGGTGGTGGGGGGGCTGTGGGGGAAACCGTTTTAAATCTCTTCCCTGTGCGGGGACCCGACTATTCCCTGTCAGGTCTCAGATGTCGTTGGGCCTAACATCGCGGAGCCGGCGGCAACCTCCGGCCGGGACTAACCTGAGGGCTCCAGTTGCAGAGCCTGCGGAACTGACATCGTGGAGCTGGCCAACTTCGGAGCGGGAAGAGCTGTGGTGGCGTGCGGCTGCGACCCGACTTTTGGAGGTCGGAGGCACCGGCCGCAGACCCGGTGGACGGGAACATCGGGAGCTCGCAGGTCCCTGGTGGGAGACCGCTTTTCCGAGCTCCGCAACGGCAACTTCTCCCGCTGGAATCGCGGGTTTAAGGACATGGAGCCGGAGCCTAACATCGCCCGGCGCGGCTTAAACAGCCTCAGGACTTCCCATCGCCCGCCGGGGGCTTTAACATCGGAGCCCCAGTTCGCCTCGACACTGCAGTTGGACTGCTGGACCACGGGAGAAGGAACAAAGGGAAGAGATAAAGACTTTGCCTTCCATCACAGTGAGGAGATGTTGGAGACTCACTGTGATGGATCTTTATGTAAACTGTGTTAAGTGTGGGTCTTGGATTGTTTTGTAATGTAAAAAACTGTTGAAATGACATTTTGTTCAAACCCAGGTTTGAATGACAATAAATAGCATTCTATTCTATTCTATTCTATTTGAAGTGATAGAATGAGACTGACTCCAAGCCCAGCAGAATCATCGCCAAAGAATGCTGTTTTGATCTGACATTTTACTTCAGAGTCACGTGAGTGACTACGTAAAGAACCCGTCCAGCACGCATGCGCGACATGAGCGTTCACGCAGTGCAACAGCGACGAACGGGAGTACAGGGCGCTCCCGCTACACCTTAAAAAAGACGGACCGCCAGGTAAGTTTATTCTGAGGTCGTATTTTCGAAAAGAGTTGCTTTGTTTTGTCTCACCAGGTCGAGACAACTGGAACAAGTTCAAGAGCAAAACAAGGCAAACAAAGACATCCGCCCCCCGTTCGACTCCAACAGAGGAGCGTTCCATCAGTGGGGGGCAAGAGGCGGTAGGACCGCACACTCTGTGATCCGCCATCCCCGACACCGAGACCAGTCCCGCTAGCGCAGCCTGAGCAGCGGGCTGGATGTAAATCAACGTGGAAGACAAACCGGCCGGTGGTATCCGACTCCTCGGACGGGGACGTCTCACCGCCCGAACGCGGCAGAGACAGCCGCCTGAGCCGCATGGGGCGGCTCATGGAGCAAATGCTCCAGCGAGACTTGCTTCGGGAGGAGCAGTCTCGCCAAGGGAGTTCAGGCACTCCCGCCACAGTGCCTCACAAGGCACTGGCCATCGCTTCCCCCTCAGCCGAGGGCAGCGTTGGCGACCAGGGCTGGGCTGGTCAAGAAGAGGGGTCACTGGCCGAAGATGTCAGGAGTACGCTTGGGGCACAGGACCAGGCAGAGCTGCTGGGTGTGGTCAACCGCTACATAAATGTGAGGTTATCCATTATGGTGGCAAAAACGGGAAAGCAGACTATTATCTAAATGGTGGCCGATTGGGAAAGGGGGAGATGCAGCAAGACCTGGGTGTCATGGTACACCAGTCATTGAAGGTAGGCATGCAGGTGCAGCAGGCAGTAAAGAAAGCGAATGGTATGTTAGCTTTCATTGCAAAAGGATTTGAGTATAGGAGCAGGGAGGTTCTACTGCAGTTGTACAGGGTCTTGGTGAGACCACACCTGGAGTATTGCGTACAGTTTTGGTCTCAAATCTGAGGAAGGACATTATTGCCATAGAGGGAGTGCAGAGACGGTTCACCAAACTGATTCCTGGGATGTCAGGACTGTCTTATGAAGAAAGACTGGATAGACTTGGTTTATACTGTCTAGAATTTAGAAGATTGAGAGGGGATCTTATAGAAACTTACAAAATTCTTAAGGGGTTGGACAGGATAGATGCAGGAAGATTGTTCCCGATGTTAGGGAAGTCCAGGACAAGGGGTCACAGCTTAAGGATGAGGGGGTAATCCTTTAAAAACGAGATGAGAAGAACTTTTTTCACACAGAGAGTGGTGAATCTCTGGAACTCTCTGCCACAGAGGGTAGTCAAGGCCAGTTCATTGGCTATATTTAAGAGGGAGTTAGATGTGGCCCTTGTGGCTAAGGGAATCAGGGGGTATGGAGAGAAGGCAGGTACGGGATACTGAGTTGGATGATCAGCCATGATCATATTGAATGGCGGTGCAGGCTCGAAGGGCCGAATGGCCTACTCCTGCACCTAATTTCTATGTTTCTATGTTTCTATGTGGCAGCTCCACGAGCACGACGGCCATTAGAGCCAGCATTGATTACCTGTCCTTCAAGCCCCTACAAGAGCAGGTAGTTAATGAGGCACTGGAGCTGTATTCGGCCCCAGAGAATTGCGCCTCGCTCAACGTGCCGGCCGTCAACAGCCAAATCTGGGGGCATGTTGGGCAGAACATCGGCAACCAAGAACTCAAGCTACAGCGGATTCTCAGACTCCTGACGTCAGCCATCACTTCCTATGCTCGTTCCGTGGATGGGATGGAAATGGCCACACACCAGCAGGATACATTAGCTCTGCTGTGTAACACCCAATTCGAGATCCGTAAGGATAATAAGACCTGCCCTCTACACAAAATTCGCAGGGTGGTGCAAAACACCGGCCTCAGAGCCACAAATCATGATCTTCGGCAAGTACCTCTCCAAAAAAGTGAAGGACCTGGAAGAGGAGTCCAAATCATTTGGCCTCATGAGGGCAGGCCCCGGGACGAGCAAAGCCACAAAACCCAAGCGGCAGTACCCCACCGTGTCCACCAGTCGAAGTCAACCTTATGGGACTGGTGAAAGCTCGGGGTCCGCACATTACACAGAAACATAGAAATTAGGTGCCGGAGTAGGCCATTCGGCCCTTCGAGCCTGCACCGCCATTCAATATGATCATGGCTGATCATCCAACTCAGTATCCCGTACCTGCCTTCTCTCCATACCCTCTGATCCCCTTTAGCCACAAGGGCCACATCTAACTCCCTCTTAAATATAGCCAATGAACTGGCCTCAACTACCCTCTATGGCAGAGAGTTCCAGAGATTCACCACTCTCTGTGTGAAAAAAGTTCTCCTCATCTCGGTTTTAAAGGATTTCCCCCTTATCCTTAAGCTGTGACCCCTTGTCCTGGACTTCGCCAACATCGGGAGCAATCTTCCTGCATCTAGCCTGTCCAACCCCTTAAGAATTTTGTAAGTTTCTATAAGATCCCCTCTCAATCTCCTAAATTCTAGAGAGTATAAACCAAGTCTATCCAGTCTTTCTTCCTAAGACAGACCTGACATCCCAGGAATCAGTCTGGTGAACCTTCTCTGCACTCCCTCTATGGCGATAATGTCCTTCCTCAGATTTGGAGACCAAAACTGTACGCAATACTCCAGGTGTGATCTCACCAAGACCCTGTACAACTGCAGTAGAACCTCCCTGCTCCTATACTCAAATCCTTTTGCTATGAAAGCTAACATACCATTTGCTTTCTTCACTGCCTGCTGCACCTGCATGCCTACTTTCTATGACTGGTGTACCATGACACCCAGGTCTCGCTGCATCTCCCCTTTTCCTAGTCGGCCACCATTGAGATAATAGTCTGCTTTCCTGTTTTTGCCACCAAAATGGATAACCTCACATTTATCCACATCATACTGCATCTGCCAAACATTTGCCCACTCACCCAGCCTATCCAAGTCACCTTGCAGTCTCCTAGCATCCTCCTCACAGCTAACACTGCCCCCCAGCTTAGTGTCATCCGCAAACTTGGAGTTATTGCCTTCAATTCCCTCATCCAGATCATTAATATATGTTGTAAATAGCTGGGGTCCCAGCACTGAGCCTTGGGGTACCCCACTAGTCACTGCCTGCCATTGTGAAAAGGACCCGTTTACTCCTACTCTTTGCTTCCTGTTTGCCAGCCAGTTCTCTATCCTGATCAATACTGAACCCCCAATGCCTTGGCCTTTAATCCCAGAAAGCCTTTTTTAGGCCAGGGCCCAGAGCTGACTCCATGGAAAATGTGCCACCCCCAACCAGCAGCACATCGGACAACACATCGTCCGACGAAGAAACAGAAGAAACACCCTAACCATGGAGGTAGGTGAGTCTGGTTCCTACCAGCATATAAAAAGTGGGGGTTCTATACTAACAATTACACCTGTTTGTGGAAGCATGGAGATCTATCACAAATGATAAATATATACTCAACAGCATTCGTGGATACAAAATAGAATTTGCTCAAGAAACCATGCCACCAGTTCAGCATACACCCCAAAGGGTCTTTTCCCTCTCAGTGAAAGAAAAACTAGAGGGCCAAGCAGAACTGGTGAGGCTACTCACAAAGGATATGATTGAAAAATCCAAACATGAACCCTTGGAATTTGTCTCAAATATATTCACTAAAACTAAAAAAGATGGTGGATGTCACATCATCATTGACTTAACTTCACTAAATATGTTTGTTAAGTATATACATTTAAAAATGGAAATGTTTGTAACTGCCAAACAACTGATTTCCAAAGGATACTTCATGGCAAGCATCGACCTTAAAGATGCTTAGTATTCAGTACCATTCAAAAGGACCATCGCAGATACCTGAAATTTACCTGGATGGGGCAACAATGGCAGTTTAAAGCGTTGCCTAATGGGTTAACATCAGCCCCAAGATTATTCACCGAGATATTAAAACCAGCCTTGCTAATATTAAGAAAACAGAAACATATTGTCATGGCATATCTTGATGATATCTTAATAGTAGGCAAAACCATGGAATTGGCTATATCAGCTGTGTCAGCTACCAAACAATTGTTTGAAACCTTGGGATTTGTCTTACATCCAGATAAATCTAGGTTGACGCCATCCACAACCATGTACTATCTGGGATTCACAATGAACTCAGTCCACATGTCTGTAACCTTGCCAAAAGACAAAGCAGCAGAATTGGCACAAACATGTAACAATTTAATGGTCAACGATCGACCAACCATTCGACAAGTGGCAAGAGTAATTGGAAAAATGGTAGCAGCATTTCCAGCTACACAATTTGGACCTCTGCACTATCAAAACTTACAAAGAGCAAAACTGCAGGCGTTAAAACGACATGCAGGTCACTGTGACCGAGTCATGAAATTACCCACTGAAGCAATATCAGAGTTACAGTGGTGGGTAGGGAACATTTGGCATAGTTCCAGCCCTATCATCATTATTAACCCTACGTTAATTATTCAAACAGATGCCAGTGCTCAAGGCTGGGGAGCAACTAATACTATATCCAGCACAGGTGGTAGATGGACTAATCTAGAGTCATCTTTACTACAGACACTGGGCATAAATTATCTGGAAATGTTGGGTGCATTTTATGGCTTAAAAGCATATTCAACAAATATGCATCACTTGCATGTTCGTTTACAAATAGATAATACCACGGTGGTGGCCTATATTAACCATATGGGCAGCATAAAATCGATATCATGTGACAAATTGGTCAACACAATCTGGCAATGGTGTGTCGACAGACATATTTGGCTATCAGCAACTTACCTACCAGGTAAGCTAAATACAGTGGCAGACACCAGGTCATGCAAATTCAATGATAACACCGAATGGATGTTAAATCCCAAAGTATTTGCTAAAATTACAAAGCAATATGGCACGCCAGATATCGATCTGTTTGCATCCAGACTAAATCACCAGGTTCCAATGTATGTCGCTTGGGAACCAGACCCTGAGGCAGCAGCGATAGATGCGTTTGCGTTGGACTGGGGAAAATTCTTCTTTTATGCTTTTCCTCCCTTCTGCCTCATCAGTCAGGTACTACGCAAAATACAGATGGACTCTGCTTCAGGTATTTTGATAGTACCCGACTGGCCTACACAGCCATGGTTCCCAGTGGTCCTCAACATGGTCGACGAGACCCCAATGACTTTTCCCAGTAGCCCAGAATTGCTAACTCACCCAGTATCAGGCATAAGCCACCCATGCCACGATAAAATTAAACTCCTGGGTTGCAGATTTTGAAAAGGCCTTTGCTGGGCCTGGGATTGTCAGAAAACACCATCAACACAATGACAGCATCCCACCGCGTATCCACAAGGAAACAATACTTGTCAAGTATCAAGAAGTGGGAAAAATACTGTTCGGACACAGGAACCACATACTCAACTACAAATGTAACCAATGTACTGGAGTTCCTGGCAGGCTTTCACCACAATGAAGGACTCAGCTACAGCGCCATTAATACAGCCAGAAGTGGTCTGTCAGCCTATTTAATTCAGGCACCAGGACAACAGGCCATGGGATCCCACCACTGGTGATCAAGCTCATGAGAGGCATATTTAACTCCAATCCCCACAGACCTAGGTATACCCAAATCTGGGATGTCAGTGTGGTCCTGACATACCTTAGGGGATGGTCACCAGCCAGGTCCCTCACCCTGGAACAATTAACTCTGAAGACGGTCATGCTGATGGCACTTGTCTCAGCACAAAGAGTCCAGTCACTTCATCTATTACGATTGGACAACATGGTTGTAACACCAGACCGTGTCTCATTTACAATCCAGGGGCTGGTCAAACAGAGCAGGCCAGGAACATCAAGCCCAGTCATGGAATTCCGGGCTTACCCACCTGAACCACGGTTATGTGTCATGACCCACTTATTGAACTATATTGACACAACAAGAATTCCCCGAGGGAGAGAAAAAGCCTTATGGGTCAGCCACAAGAAACCTCATGGTCGGGTGACGAGCCAAACTATTTCAAGAAGGCTCAAGCAGGTGCTGAAAGCCGCTGGTGTAAATACTAACGTGTATAAATCTCACTCCACCAGGGCAGCATCCACGTTGGCGGCTAAGAGAATGGACGTACCTATGGACCACATCCTGGCTACAGCAGGGTGGTCTGGGGAAAAAACGTTTCAAACTTTTTATAGTAAGCCGTTGCAGTACCTGCATCATTTGTAGAAAAAATATTACAATCTGCAAATATATAATTTAAGCCCGGGGCAGCAATTTGTTTTTTGTTATTGTTTAATAAATACCATTA
The DNA here is from genome assembly GCF_028641065.1 of Leucoraja erinaceus. NCBI lineage: Eukaryota > Metazoa > Chordata > Chondrichthyes > Rajiformes > Rajidae > Leucoraja > Leucoraja erinaceus. The sequence continues at coordinate 7,607,090 of NC_073385.1, read as the reverse complement.
TTGTTTTTACAAACAGATTCATGGTTAATTACGATAACATACTTCCTCCCTCGAATGATTTCGGCAGTGAGTGAAGTACCAACTGTTACACGGTTTGAACTCACAGAGCTTTGAAGTCTTCACGTAGTCACTCACATGACTCCGAAGTAAAATAGTAAGATTAAACGAGAACTTACCAGTTCGAAGTTTGATCTGTATTTTATGAGGAGTTACGATGAGGGATTACGTGCCCTCCGCTCCCGCCCTCAATTATTGAGATCAACTGGTATTTAAGTTCTCCTTTTCTTTACTATGTTTATTTCAATTATTGTGTCTTTCGGTGATTCCACACCGCTGCTTTGAAGCATGTCGTGCATGCGTGCTGGACGGGTTCTTCACGTAATCCCTCATCGTAACTTCTCATAAAATACAGATCAAACTTCGAATGGAGAAAGTTCGTAAAACTTAAAAAGTCCCATTAAAAACAGTGGCATAGTGGTAGAGTTACTGCCTCACAGCACCAGAGACCCAGGTTTGATCCTGATTACAGGTGCTTGTCTGTACGGAGTTTGCACCTTCTCCCCGTGACCTGCAAGGGTTTTCTCCGAAATCTTCGGATTTCTCCCACACTCCAAAGACGTGCAGGTTTTGTAGATTAATTGGCTTGGTATATATGTAAACTGTCTCGAGTGTGAGTAGGACAGTGTTAGTGTGCAGGAATCGCTGGTCGTCGCAGACTCGGTGGGCGAAGGGGGCCTGTTTCCGCGCTGTATCTCTAAACTAAACTAAACTAAGACTAAACATGGATTTTATTAAGGCGTTCGACAAGGTGCATCATGGTAGGCTGCTCTGGAAGGTTAGATCTCATGGGATCCAAGGAGAGAAAGCTGAATGCATAGCAAATAGGCTCCATGGAAGGAAGCAGAGGTGTGATGGTGGAAGGAGGCCTGTGACTAGTGGTGTGCCTAAGGGTGACTAGTGGTGTGCCCGTTACTGTTTGTCTTCTACATCAATGATTTGGATGAGAACATACAGGACAAGATTAGCAAGTTTGCTGGTGATACAAAAGTTAGTGGTTTTGCAGAAAGTGAAGATGGTTGTGAACAATTGCAGCAGGATCTGGATCGATTGGCCAGGTGGGCAGAGGAATGGTTGATGGAATTTAATACAGAGAAGTGTGAGGTGTTGCATTTTGGGACGTCGAACAAGGGCAGGACCTTCACAGTGAATGGTAGGCCTCTGGGTAGTGTTGTAGAGCAGAGGGATTGAGGAGTACAGGTGCATGGTTCCATGAAGGTCAAGTCGCAGGTAGATAAGGTGGTCAAAAAGGCTTTTGGCACTTTGGCCTTCATCAGTCAGAGTATTGAGTATAGAAGTTGGGAGGTCACGTTGCAATTGTATAAGACATTGGTGAGACCACATTTAGAATATTGTGTTCAGTTCTGGGCACCATGATATAGGAAAGATATTGTCAAGCTTGAAAGGGTTCAGAAAAGATTTACGAGGTTGTTGCCAGGATTAGAGGGTGTGAGCTATAGGGAGAGGTTGTGTAGGCTGGATCTCCATTCCATGGAGCGTACGAGGAAGAGGGGAGATCTTATAGAAGTATACAAAATCATGAGAGGAATAGATCGGGTAGATGCCTAGAGTCTTTTACCCAGAGTAGCGGAATCGAGGACCAGAAAACAAAGTTTCAAGGTGAAGGGGAAAAGATTTAATAGGAATCAAAGGGGTAACTTTTTCCACACAGAGGCTGGTGGGTATATGGAACAAGCTGCCAGAGGAGGTAATTAAGGCTGAGGCTATCCCATCGCTTAAGAAACAGTTGGACAGGTACATGGATAGGACAAGTTTGGAGGGTTATGGTCCAAACGCAGACAAGTGGGACTAGGTTAGCTGGGGTAGTTTTGGCCGCTGTGGGTGAGTTGGGCCGAAGGGCCTGTTTCCACACTGTATTACTTACTCTATGACTCTCTATGGCTCTAAACAGGTGGAATCAGAATCTATAGAGGTATTTAAAAGGAAAATATTGAAACACTTGAAAGAGGCAACGTTTAAAATAAAACACAGCCAACTGGATAATTCTTTCAGATTTGATTGAGATAAGACAAATGGAACTCGAACTCTTCAGCAATGCCATCTGTTGCTTAACTCGGCATTTTATCCGCAATCTTAAATCTGGTTCAAAACAGCTTCACTAGTTATTCTACTGGCCTTTTCTGAAGTGACTTTAATGTTATGACATATTACTTCAAAGTGAAATACTTACACACGCTGAACAGTATCATCCATATCACAAAGTTTACTACAAATGAACAGCATGCTTTCATTATCTCCGTTGCTAATGAACCTTAAGCCCATTTTAAATCTATATACCCTAATAGGATTAAATAAAATGTCCAGATTTTGGTTCTGTTGCTTCTATTTCAATGCAATCAGTAACATTTCCCAGCTGCGAGTGACTCTAAATGAATAGCAGATGCAAGAGATTTATTTCAGAGAATTTTAACTTTGCATACCAACAGTGTCTGCAGGGCACCAAGAGTGAATTTCACTTTACGCAATAGTATGCACACAAACACACTCATGCATGCAGGCATAAACATATGCTTGATTACCTTTTAAGTGTCATTTTGGAGGGAAAGTGCTGTTGGGAAGGCCAGCAATCCTTGCCCAATTCTAATTCCCATGAGAAAGTGATGGTGAGCCTCTGTCTTGAACGGCTGCAAGTCTCCTGATGCAGGTACTCCCACAGTGACATTTCACATTCCTTTGCAGCAAAGAAGGAGGCCATTTTGGCCCATTGAGTCTATGCCAATTCACCAAGTAATCCGATTCCCGTATTAATTTTACAGTAACCTATTCTCCTTCTAGATTCTACTACAGGAGAGGCACGGTGGCGCAGCGGTAGAGTTCCTGCCTTACAGCCCTTACAGCGCCAGACACCCGGGTTCGATCCCAACTGCAGGTGCTGTCTGTACGGAGTTTCTACATTCTCCCCGTTGGTTTACTCCCAGATTTTCGTCCAGCTTAATTCCAATTATTGTTTGGGTAATTATTCTTACCACAATGTAATTATAGTGTGACAAGTCAGAAGACTCCCATAACTTAATTTCAGAGATACAGCGCAGAAACAGGCCCTTCGGCCCATCGAGCCCATACTGATCAGCGATCCCTGCAAATTAACACCATAATAAGCACTCTAGGGACAATTTTTAGATTTCATACCAAGCCAATTTATCTACATACCTGTATGTCTCTGGAGTGTGGGAGGAAACCGAAGATCTTGGAGAAAACCCACGCGGTTACAAGGAGAACGTGCACACTCCATACAGACATCACCCGTAGTCGGGATCGAACCTGGGTCTCCGGTGCTGCAAGCGCTGTAAGGCAGTTGCTTCCTTACAGTATATAGGTGCTTGTAGCACAAGCAGATACAAGTATAAGGTAGAACATTTTATCAAGAATATAATGTTAGGATTATTCATGTATCAATATTTTGACTTCTGTGCGTGCAATGTTAGTGTAATCGCTCATTTTTATTTTGATTTGCTATAATTAGATCACTCGATGAGTTTATGTTATGGTGTCACTTAATTATCTTCATTCACAGTAATAATTCAAATGACATATGATTATTAGTGAAATATATGATTTATAAAGGAGTGAAATTATTAAAAATAAAAGTGATTTTCTTAACCACTTTGCGACTGAGTAATGGCACAACTTGATCCTTTTTCTTGCTTCGAGTTCTTGCGAATGACCATTATACCGGGAAATCAAATTTTAAATTCTTTAAAGTAAATATTGAATAGACCATTATTTTTTATTTAGTGCTGAAAGGGTTAACATAAAACCCTGACAGTCTTTTTTAGCACCACTTATTGTGGTTGACGGTCGGAGCTTTTAAAACATCATCCGAATTAAATGCTTACAAATTATTACATTTGGGAAAGTATTTATCCAAAGCACTGACAAGAAAGCTTGTATTAGTACAGAGACCTTTCTTTCCCGAGGGAACTTAGGAAATGTTAGTTGCTCAGCGGAGTCTAGTCAGGCTGAGCTGTAAAATCAACACTGTGTGCAGCAAAGTCTATTCTGGTGCCGAGCAATCTTTAACCTTTGAAGAAAACGGCACATGAAATAACATCTGTGGCACGGCCAAAGGCGGGCGTACTTAAAAAAATAAAAGAGGCCTTTTGTGCAGGAAACATAGATCAGAATGCGATCTCCTGCAAGCACTCCAGGATATTGAGAACAATAAAAGCAGTGGGTTGTTCGTGCCACCTTGCAAACACTGTGTGTGAGTCGTTGAGGGGGGGGCTGCAGTGCGCTGACATCCGTTTGGTGTCGGACTGAACCAGGGCAGGTGGGCTCACCTCCGCACCCACAAGACCGACCGAAGTGGGCGAACTGGGCCCGCGCTTTGGAAAGACGAGCAGTCAAGCAAAGATGGGCACGGATAGGGCAAACTAAACGGAAGCAACATGCCCGCAAAACAGTGCACAGAACTGTCTGGGCTGATCTAGCCTGGCTGATGCATCCTGATTCGATATCAATTGTTGCTCCAGTTAACAAGCATATGCTCTAAATTGCGCTTGGTGGACCATTTCCGAATTTCAGTTTAGTTTAGTCTAGTGTAGTTTAGAGATACAGCACGGAAACAGGCCCTTCGGCCCACCAGCGATCCCCCGTGCACTAACACTATCCTACGCACCCTGGGGCCAATTTACACTTACACCAATCCAATTATCCAACAAGCCCGTACGTCTTTGGAGCGTGGGAGGAAACCGAAGATCTCGGCGAAAGCCCACGGGGAGAATGTACAAACTCCGTACAGACAGCAACCGTATTCGGGATCGAACTTGGGTCTCTGGCGATGTAACGCTTCAACGCTACCACTGCGCCACCGTGTTGCCCATCTTGTTCAGAAACAACGTGGTTTTCTTTTTTAAAACAGCCTTTCTTTTTCTCGTATTATCAGCCAGTGATGTCACACTCCCGTTAACCTCTGACATTTTATATAACTGTACTTGAGTCGGCCTGATTTAGAATGGCAGCGAGTGTGACAAATAAACAGGAAATGAGGAGGAAGAAAGAGTGGGATTTCTCGTTCAATCTGAACCAGTTTTATATAAATATTTTGTTTGGCAAATTGTTACCTGACAATGCTTGAGGAGGATAGTTGTGCTACAAAGTGTTGGCCAAATGTTTGCTGTGCATCGAGAAATATTTCTGATTTCATCCAGTTCCATTTTCCTTTTCTATCTTTGCTTCTCCTGTCCTCACATCCTGAAAGTTGGGCATTTGTCCACGATGACAGCATGGTTCCAGCCAAATAATCACCCTTCACGTCGGAACAGCTGTAATGAATGTCAGCAGGCTATTTGATGGTATAGGTTCATAAGTAATAGGAGCAGAATTAGGCCATTCGACCCATCAAGTCTACTCTACCATTCAATCGTAGCTGATCTATCTCTCCCTGTCAACCCCATTCTCCTGCCTTCTCCCCATAACCCCTGACACCCGTACTAACTCAGCTCAAAGGTCCACACTCACCGGATGTGAATGGAGAAAGGAATCTTGTATCTATATTAAAAAATTGTGACCCTTTCAGGATAGTCTAAAGTCAATAGGATAAAAACAGAAGATAGACGCAAAATGCTGGAGTAACTCAGCGGGACAGGCAGCATTTGTGGAGAGAAGGAATGGGTGACGTTTCAGGTCGAGACCCTTCTTCAGTCCAGCATCTGCAGTTCCTTCCTACAAGAAGAAAAACAGTTTGTTGAAGGAAAGCTTTCTCGTTGAATTTTGCAATGCCGGTGGAGAGATAAGCATTGGGCAGGACACCAAAGATATCTCAGCTGCTTTGATTAGTACGGGTGTCAGGGGTTATGGAGAGAAGGCAGGAGAATAGGGTTAGGAGGGAGAGATAGCTCAGCCATGATTAAATGGTGGAGTAGACTTGGTGAGCTGAATGGTCTAATTCTGCTCCTATCGCATGATCTTATGCTTCCTTTTGCAAAGAAGATGTTGCCTGGACTCGTGGACCTGAGCTATAGGGAGTGGCTGGGCAGTCTTAGGCTTTATTCCTTAGAGTGTAAGAGGTTGAAGGGTGATCTCTTAGAGGTGTATAGGGGAATGGATAAGGTGAATGCATAGAGACTTTTTTTCCCCAACAAAGGTGGCGCAGCGATAGAGTTGCTGCCTTATAGCGAATGCTGCGCCGGAGACCCGGGTTCGATCTCGACTACGGGTGCTGTCTGTACGGAGTTTGTCCATTCTCCCCATGATCTGCGTGGGTTTTCTCCGAGATCTTCGGTTTCCTCCCACACTCCAAAGGCGTACAGGTTTGTAGGTTAAATGGCTTGGTAAATGTACAAAATGTCCCTAGTCTGTGTAGGATAGTGTTAATATGCGGGGAATCACTGGTCGGTGCGGGCTCGGTGGGCCGAAGGGCCTGTTTCCGCACTGTATCTCTAAACTAAACTAAACTAAATGAAAGGAAATCAAGAACTAGACATGGGTTTAAATTGAGAGGGGAAAGATTGAACAGAAAGCTAAGTGGGCAGCATTTTCACACAGAGGGTGGTGCGTATGTGGAACTAGCTGTCAGAGGAAGTAGTTGAGGCAGGTGCTATAACAACATTTAAAAAGCATTTGGACAGGTGTATAGGCAGGAAAGGTGCAGGGAGATATAGGCCACGTACGGGCAAATATACCAGCTTGGATGGGGCATCTTCTTGGTCATCGTAGACATGTTGGATTGAAGGCATGTTTCCATGCTATATTTTAATTTTAGTTTTCGAGATACCGAGCAGAAACAGGCCCTTTGGCCTGAGTCCACACCGATCAGCGGTTCCCGTTCACTAGCGCTATCCCACACACCGGGTACAATTTACAAATTTACAATCTTCCTGGAGATCATGGATAGGTGACTTCGGGTCGGGACCCTTCTTCAGATTGGACTCTTCAGACTTGAGTCTGAAGATGGGTCCCGACCCAGAAAACGACACCTATTCATGTTCTCCAGGGATGCTGCCTGCTCCGCTGAGCTACTCCAGTGCTTTGTATCTTTTTATCCTACTCCATATATGAGATGAGAAACTCCAGTTGTCTCTCATCTATTCTGTGGTCTAGCAGGCCACTCAGATTTATAAAAAAAGATCACCTCATATTTTGCTTGGTCAGCTTACAACCCAGTGGTTATATTTTGATTTCTCTAATTTCAAGTAACCATTACATTCCCTCTCACTCCATCCCTTCCCCACCCTAATCACCCTGCTGGTTTTACTGCCGTCCTGCTAGTTTCCCTGTTCCAATCTCTTTGTTACACCTCTTCCACAGCCAACAATGGACCATTGTGGGCTCTACATTTACTTGGTCATTGGTACCGGCTCTGATTTGTTCAGTGTGTTTTCATACCTCTGGTTTCCATCTCCCCTGACTCTCAGTCTGAAGAAGGGTCTCGACTCAGAACGTCACCAATTCCTTTTTTCCCAGGGATTCTACCTGACCCCCTGAGTTACTCCAGCATTTTGTGACCATCTTCAGTGTAAACCAGCATCTGTGGTTCCTTCCTACACATTCTATAAAGAAAATGTGTTGCCCTTGTTACATTATCAAACCATTCTTAGGACAACTAGAGATAAATAATTGCTGATTGGACTCGTGTTCTGAGAATGAAAAAAAAACAAAGATCAGGAGCTGAAAACTAACGATAGCATTCCCAGATAAAATTGCTGGACGCTTGCAGTGCGTTTTGCATGAAATTGTTTAAAAATAGTCCAAGCGATCACAGCATATTTGAAAGCAAATTGCATTCAACACATTTCATCTTTCTGTGATCTTTAGCACTGGTGTAAAAACTATTTTCTTTTTGGAAGCCGGTCATGTCCAAACAAAACTAGCCTGACCCCTAGGACAAATTAATCACCATTGGGAGTTTGTACTAATTGCACTCATTTGCAGACCTACATTAATTGTACTCATTTACGGACCTTCAAGCTCTAATGATTAAGTTGGCTCGCGTGGATACTAAAATTATTAAAAGCTTTAAAATGTAAAAGAAAATTATTGTACCTTTGACTAGCAGAGTCACTGATCCCAGCCGTAATTCCCCTGCTTGGAATATTAACCATATTTAATTGATTAAAATTAAAAAAAATCTGTCTGTTTTTTTGCTGAGTTTGACCAGATGCATTGGCACAGACATACATTTCGCTGGGTAGAGGGATGTGACTTCCTAGTTAGCGCATGCAGCAATTTTGTATGAAAATGTACAACACGTACCCATGGAAAGGTATACACATCTTTCAAAGTGTACGTTACTGGAAATGGCATGGGTCCATTTCCAATGCTATATTGTTCAATGTTCCATGTACTCTAAATTTAGCAATAGGTTGTGGCTTTAGCATAAGTTTAGTTTAGTTTAGGTTAGAGATAAAGTGTGGAAACACGCCCTTCGGCCCAACGAGTCCACACCGACCAGAGCTGTAGATTAATTGGTCTAAAGTGTGTAAGGAATTGATGAGTGAAGGGCCTGTCCCACTTGGCTGTAATTTGGGCCACATTTACGCATCGTATGTAAAATAGGTCGAGGCTTTGTGACGCACGGGTAGCGTGTGGGGAGTGCGGGATGGGTGCATGGAGAGGCGTGGAGGAGTGTGGAGTTGCGCGCGGTATCGAGCGGCGCTCCAGGATTTCGCCCTGTACGAAATGCATCAGTGTGCGCAAGCTGACGCATTGGGTACACACGCTGACGCATTGGCGTCGCACGCTGCGTCCCGACATCTCGCGTGCCTTGCGTGGTGACGCATAGTTACGTCACCGTGCGTAACCATGTGTCGCCACACGTCGCAGGGCATTCCAATTATGTCACGTGCACCAGACGGCATGATGACGCGTGATTTGCGAGCGATGCCGCACGTAACGACGTGTTGACCTATTTTACATAAGATGCGTAAATGAGGCGCAAATGACGGGGCACGCCCTTAAGTTGGATAATATAGAACTAGTGTGAATGAGTGATCAACGATTAATGTGGACTCGATGGGCCGAAGGGCTTGTTTCCACCCTGTAGCTCTAAACTAAACTGAACCTATGTTTAGTTCTGGCAGGTATAATCATAACATTTAAAAGATATTTGGACAAGTACATGGATAGGAGACGTATGGAGGTATTTGAGCCAAACACAGACAAATGAGGCTGGTATAGATGGGCGGTAGACACAAAATGCTGGAGTAACTCAGCAGGTGGGGCAGCATCTATGGAGAGAAGGAATTGGTGACGTATCGGATCGAGACCCTTCTACAGGGGAGGGACAAAGATAGAATGTAGGCAGAGACAGTAAGTCTGGTGGGAGAACTGGGAAGAGGGAGGGGATGGAGAGAGAATGCAAGGGCTATCGAAAGTTAGAGAGGTCAATGTTCATACCGCTGGGGTGTAAACTACCCAAGTGAAATATGAGATGCTGTTCCTCCAATTTGCTTTGGGCCTCACTCTGACAATGGAGGAGGCCCAGGACAGAAAGGTCAGATTGGGAATGGGAGGGGGAGCTGAAGGGTTGAGCCACCGGGAGATCAGGCAGGTTAAGATGGACTGAGCGAAGGTGTTCAGTGAAACGATCGGCGAGCCTGCGCTTGGTCTCGCCGGTGTAGAGCAAGATGGGCATCTTGTTCAGCAGACCCTTACAGGGAAACAGGCCCTTCGGCCCACCGAGTCCATGCCGACCATCGATCACCCGCACTCTGTTATCCCACTTTCACATCTTACACATCAGGGTTAATTTAAAGGGGTACATTTAATGCAAAACTGCACGTCTTTGTAATGCAGGAGGAGAAAAATCCATGCGGTCACAGGGAGAACTTACAAACTCCGAACAGACAGCACCCGTAGTCAGGATCGATCCTGGGTCTCCAATGTTGTGTGGCAACAGCTGTGCCACTGTGCTGCTTTATACGCTGGTTTAAAGGCCAGCATTCGCAAGCAACTTCCACTCCACAATGTAAAATTCCAGCCCTGGAATGTTAAGATTGTGTGGGATAACGGCGACACGTTGGTCAGAACGTGGTCTGTGATGGCCCTGTCCCACTTACGCAACTTTTTCGGCGACTTCCGGCACCCGTCATAGGTCGTTGCAGGTCGGCAAAAATTTGATGGCGACCAGAAAGACGTTACGACTCTTTGGGCGACTGAGGAGACGACTCACGGCCATACAGGCTGGCGACACCCTGGCGACATGTCGCGGGGTGAAGCCTGTATGGTCGTGAGTAGTCCCCCAAACAGTCGTACCTTGTTCTGGTCGCCGCTGGATTTTCAACATGTTCAAAACCTTCTGCAACCTGTAACGACCTGTGACGGGTGCCGGCAGTCGCCGAAAAAGTCGCGTAAGTGGGACAGGGCCGTAAGTCCCACTTTGCCCCCCCCCCCCCCCCATGTCGCAACCCACAAAACAGAAGTAGCAGCAAGCTTTCCTCAATCTCATGGGACTGCCTTCGAAGATCAACACTCTTTAAATGAATCCCAGATCAAAACAATGTGCATGAGAAATATACCTCATCTGCCATCTGTGTTTTCTTAGCACTTCCTTTAAATTTGTGTACTCTGCCCATTGTCCCTCCTGCCATTGGGAATAGTTCTTCCCCATTTACTCTCATCAACACCCCTCATAGTTTAGATCGATGCTTAATTTTCTCTAACTAAGTGAAGCAACTAAACAACATTACGTTCAGCAGACCGAAGCAAACTAACGTCGATCAAGTGCAAAAACCAGAACTCAAATTCAGCATTCACTGATCCAAAATGTTTCGAGCTTTCGCAACACCCCTGATAAAATATGTGCAGACAGGTGAGAAATATGTAGGAACAAAGACCGCTTGAAATAAAATCACATTAAAGGTGGAACATGAAAAAAGAAATGGCAAACGTTAGAAATCTGAAATAAAAACAAACGATCCTGGAACAACTTAGCTGTGGAAAGGGAGACATTTAAAATGTTGGGTTTGAGACCCTGACATTCGTTAGAACTGGGTAAGAGAGAGAACAATGCAGAAGCTAGGAATTGCAGATGCTGGTTTACACATTACTCATAACACTTAGTCCTGCCTCTCCTCTCCTCTCAGGTTCCTTCCACCCCCACCCCACCCCTTCCATTCAGTCTGAAGAAGGATCACAAACCGAAAGGTCACCTATCCATGTTCTCCAGAGATGCTGCCTGAATCGCTGAGTTAAAGGCCTGTCCCACGAGCATGCGACTCCATGTGGCAAGCGCGACCTAACGTGGCCGCTTGAGCCCTACGGCCTCGCTGGGCCGGTCCCACTTCGATCGCCGGAGCCGTATGGAGTTGTGCAGAGCTGGCCCCGACATCGCACGGGGCTCCGACAAACTGACCGTGTTCAAATATTCCGTGCGGCAACAGCCTGCCGGCCCGCAGCCACCTCTACGCCGTACGCACCGCCTCGACGGGCGTGCGCAGCGTCTCGATGCCGTACGCAGCGCCTTGATGCCGTACGTCTCACGCGCGAACTTCCCGCGGACTTCGCTCGAACTTCACGTCACTTATTCGACCTCCGCGCGGCCCCCGCTTCCGGTTTGGTCGCGCTCGCCACATGCAGGCGCATGCTGGTGGGACCGGCCCTTTACTCCAGCACTTTATGTCCTTTGAAGAGAGACAACTAATTTGTTGTCAGTAGATGAGAAGGCGGGGGAGGGGGAGGGACAGGGAAAAGGAGGCAGGCTGTGTTGCCACACTCTAACTTTCAAAAGTCCCACATGCAAACTGGATATACATCAAGGCATATTCCATTTAGGTAGCTTACTGTATATGCAACGGCATGGACATTAACTTCTTCAACTTGAGGTAACAATTTTCCTCCTCCCTTCCCTGTGCCCCAGCCGGGTGTGCACATACTTTTCCCACTATCCTGCCCCCATTTACCCTTCCTATTGCACTTGCCTTCAACGTGATCATATTTATGTATAGTATGTATAGTGTGATCAGATCTCAATAAGCAGCATGCAAGTTTCACTGCACCATGTCAATAATAAACCAAAACCTAAATCCTTGGTTCCCTTCCACCTTTATCCCTTTCTCTGGCTTCCAATGTCATTCTTGTTCTCTCCTTATCTTACACCCTTTTGTCTCCTTGACATCTCAAGCCTTTGTCCACCCCTTTTCCAATCAAAACTCCCTCACCACTACCCACTTGTTAGTTGCCAGCTTTCCGCTGCCACCACCACTTTCCAATGTTCTCTCCGCTGCTGCAATCAGTTTGAGAAGGGTCTTGACCCGGCTATTTCCTGCCCTTGTCGTCCCGAGATGCTGCCTGACCTGCTGACTTACTTTGTGTGTGTTGTTTTACCCAAAATTCTTACTGTCCGTAGCTAATGCTAAAGTCTAACGTTAGTTAACACAAAATAGTTAACTAAGGAGTTTAATGCTGATAAATGTGAGGTGCTACACCTTGACAGGACAAATCAAAATAGGACGTACATGGTAAATGGTAGGGAATTGAAGAATACAGTTGAACAGAGGGATCTGGGAATAACCGTGCATAGTTCCTTGAAGGTGGAATCTCATATAGATAGGGTGGTAAAGAAAGCTTTTGGTATGCTAGCCTTTATAAATCAGAGCATTGAGTATAGAAGCTGGGATGTAATGTTAAAATTGTACAAGGCATTGGTGAGACCAAATCTGGAGTATGGTGTACAATTTTGGTCGCCCAATTATAGGAAGGATGTCAACAAAATAGAGAGAGTACAGAGGAGATTTACTAGAATGTTGCCTGGGTTTCAACAACTAAGTTACAAAGATAGGTTGAATAAGTTAGGTCTTTATTCTTTGCAGCGCAGAAGGTTAAGGGGGGACTTGATAGAGGTCTTTAAAATGATGAGAGGGATAGACAGACTTGATGTGGACAAGCTTTTCCCTTTGAGAATAGGGAAGATTCAAACAAGAGGACATTACTTCAGAATTAAGGGACAGAAGTTTAGGGGTAACATGAGGGGGAACTTCTTTACTCAGAGAGTGGTAGCGGTGTGGAATGAGCTTCCAGTGGAAGTGGTGGCGGCAGGTTTGTTGGTATCATTTAAAAATAAACTGGATAGGCATATGGATGAGAAGGGAATGGAGGGTTATGGTATGAGTGCAGGCAGGTGGGACTAAGGGAAAAAAAGTTGTTCGGCACGGACTTGTAGGGCCGAGATGGCCTGTTTCCGTGCTGTAATTGTTATATGGTTTGTTATATGGTTATGGACGTTTCACCAGCATCTATGGATGGCACGGTGGTGCAGCGATGGCGTTGCTGCCTCACAGCGCCAGAGACCTGGGTTCGACCCTGACTGTGGGCGCTGTCTGTACGGAGTTTGTTCGTTCTCTACGTGACCTGCGTGGCTTTTCTCCGGGTGCTCCGGTTTCCTCCCACACTCCAAAGACGTAAATGTTTGAAGGTAACTTGGCTTCCGGTAAAATTGGAAATTGTCCCTTGTGTGTGCAGGATAGTGTTAGTGTGCGGAGATTGCTGGTCGGCGCGGACACGGTGGACTCAAGGGCCTGTTTCCGCTCTGTATCTCTAAACGAAACTAAACTATGCAATTAGGTGACAGGGTTCCTATATTAAAAGCTGCGGCCAAGCTATCACTTTCCGACACCCTGCTGTATATTTCCAGTATTAAGGTCTTATTACCACTTCCCCCCCCCCCCCCCCCCCCCCCCCCCCCCCCCCCCCCCAATTGTTTTTAAATTATGCGTATTTTTTGCCACATGCTGACTGGTCACAGCAACATTAATCTCCATGTTGAAAAATGTGCTAATTCAAGGTCGTGCTTTAACTCCACGCCTTGACTCAAAGCGTTCTTCCGCAATTCATCCTCATGGAAATGCTTTCCCCTTCAACCCAAGGCCAAAACGAACGTCTGCACTGATGCGCAGTGTTCCTCCAGTACAATGAATATTCAGCAGCAACCCGCTCCCATAGAAGGCCATAGAAAAGATTCAAGCTGGAGTCAGTGCTTCCATTGTCATGTTTTTTTTTTTTGTCGTGAATGAGTTAAGAGATTGGATGAATTATTCTTGGGTTTTTTTTTTTGCGCGCCCTCTCCTTCCCCCACCCCCTCTCTCCCGAACATGTAGAGCAGATGTATGTTTTGATCGGACTTTCTGCTACTGTCAGACAAGTGATTAGGTCCCACTTCAGATGGAAGAGCCTGGGTTCATTTTCCTTGTAAGTGTGTAATTACTGTTGCTCCGTTTCACAAGGCAGGAGAAAAAAAATCAAGGACAGAAGTTGAAAATCTGACGAGGATTGGAGTTTAATTAATATTAAGTTCCCATGTCACATTCCTTTCAGCCTTTGTAAGAATTCAGTCTTAATTAGAAATACAAGTCAGCCAGTGAGCACGTCTTGCAAGAGATGAAATGTCACAAATAAAGTTCATGACAGTCAGTACCTGAGCATTTCCTCTCTAATTTTCTCCTCATCTCCAAAGGCAGCGCTGCTTGCTTCTGAAAATACTTAACAGGCAGTGGAGGTCTTTGGTCAAGTGAAGGTCTCTTTGTGAGATCTGAGCCACCAACAGGAGCGAACCGTTTAGTTGTGTGGATCATCACAGACTTAGGTAAAGGTCATAGTGTTGAGTCAGTTAACATCTTCACTTGAATTGAACTGAACTGAACCGAATTGAATGGAAATGAATTGAAAGATGTTCCATGTTATCCCACTTCTGCGTCAGCTCCCTGCACATCAGCAATTAACTTACAAACCCGCACGTTGTTTGGGATGTGGGGGGAGCGTGCAAACTCCACACAGACAGCACCTGAGGTCAGGATCGACCCGCAGTCTCCAGTGCTGTGAGGCAAAAGCTACACCAACGACACCACTATGCCACCTTGCGTACCACAGTGCCGCCTAGTTTTGTTTTGAAGCTAAGGATGTCAGTGAATACGGGCCACAGTTAGATCAACGGGTGTGAGGTGCAGATCAGCAACAATCTAATTGTTTGGTGGGACAGGATCAACGAGGTGTAAAGGTTATTGCAGTTCTTATATTCCAAAACAACCTCGCCTATAAACATTCCCAAATGGGTCAGGTGACAGTAATTCAGGACCGTACCTGGGAAGACAAACTTTCCCCTCCCTCGAATCTTAAATCAACTGTAACCCATCAGCTGTTGTTCTTGATGAAATCTAGAACACATGGGCATAGTCCTGGAAGAACACCAGGCTGTGCCTTTAACCAGTAGGCCACCAGAGGGAACCATGAACCAGTGTGGGTGAAGAGAAGAGTCCCCTAAATTTCTGCCGTCAATTCTAGGATGTTAACAGCAACACACTGGAAACAACAAGAACTCCAATGTCATAGTGAGGAAAGATTGTTAAGGGCTTGGACACACTAGAGGCAGGAAACATGTTGCCGATGTTGGGGGAGTCCAGAACCAGGGGCCACAGTTTAAGAATAAGGGGTAAGCCAATTAGAATGGAGACGAGGAAACACTTTTTCTCACAGAGAGTGGTGAGTCTGTGGAATTCTCTGCCTCAGAGTTTGGTGGAGGCAGGTTCTCTGGATGCTTTCAAGAGAGAGCTAGATAGGGCTCTTAAAAATAGTGGAGTCAGGGGATATGGGGAGAAGGCAGAACAGGGTACTGATTGGGGATGATCAGCCATGATCACATTGAATGGCGGTGCTGGCTCGAAGGGCCAAATGGCCTCCTCCTGCACCTATTGTCTATTGTCTATTGTCTATTGAAACCAAGTTGGTGGCAATAGCTCAGATGTGTTTCCTTCATCAGCATGGTTCAAATGATAGGTCATATAGCAATCAGTACCAACGTTCAAATGCTAACATTGGTAGAAGGGTCTATGTGGGGTAATTTGATGAGATTGTGGGAGGGAATTTAAAAGAAGGAAATTAATGTAGGGTTAGTGGAAATAGCAGAAGCATCCATGTGGCGGGGCTGGAAACTGGAAGAATCCTGAGCTAATTCTGCTACCACCATCATCTATTGCAACAAGTGATGGCTCCCACTGATTGTCGCTGGAAGCTTGCGTCCTTTTCAGGACGGATGATAACAGCGAGGTCAACATTTGTCACAAGATGGACATGAAAAGAAGAAGAATGGAAAGTATAAATGATGGTTGGCATGGACTCGGTGGGCCAAAAGACCTGTTTCTGCGCTGTATCTTTCTAATAATCTACAATTGCCAGTTGATATTTTAATGTCTCCATAAATATTGACTGCTTATTACCCATCATTACAGAGCCAGTTCAGTTCAGTTTAGTTTATTGTCACGTGTAGCGAGGTACAGTGAAAAGCTTTTGTTGCGTGCTAACCAGTCAGCAGAGAGACAAAACATGGTATCAAATGAGCCATCCACAATGTACAGATACACAATAAGGGAATAACGTTTAGTGCAAGGTAAAGCCAATAAAGTCTGAACAAATATAATCGGAGGGTCACCAAAGATGAAATTGTCATATGCAGTAAAGTAGTCAGTGGATCATAATGGGGAGGTTACCGAAAAGATAAATATTTTCACGCATAGCCAAAGAAAATGATAAAAATAATAGATAACTTCCTTTGCACTTGACGTCACCAAAGATGAGGATGTGCTCATCTATGTGTGGCACAGTGGCGCAGCTGTAGAGCTACTGCCTTACAGTGCCAGAGGCCCGGGTTCGATCCTGACTAAGGGTGCTGTCTGTATGGAGTTTGTACGTTCACCCCATGACCTGCGTGAGTTTTCTCTGAGATCTTCAGTTTCCTCCCACACTCCAAAGACGTGCAGGTTTGTAGGTTAATTGGCTTGGTGTAAATGTCAAATTGTCCCTAATGTGTGTAGGATAGTGTTAATGTGCGGGGATGGCCGGTCGGTGTGGACTCAGTGGGCCAAAGGGCCTATTTCCGCACTGTATCTCTAAGCTAAAAAATAAATAGAGAAGGAGGTAACTTTGCATGACAAAAACAGGCACAGCAGAACATGAAAGATGAGTAGTCCTCAAAGCAGAGATGTTGTCGGGTGAATCATTGGTGTCCAAGTGATCAGACATGAAAGTTGCATAATCCATTATCGCGCAACCCTTCCAAGGATGTGGTGCCAGATGACTGGACAATGGTGATTTTTGCAACTCTATATAAAAAGATGAAAATTTATAATGGTACCATAGAATTGTACAGCACAAAAGCAGGCCCTTCGGCCCACCAAGCCCATGCGGACCTTTTTGCCTATTCGCACTAATATCCCATTTACTCCATTAGTTTGGTATCTCCCTATGCCTTGTCTTTTCAAGTGATGTATTTCAGAAGTCAACTATTCAACGTGTAAAAGATTTACCTCTTGGACCTTCCTTAAAACTCTTTCGTACCAAGTTAAACCTATGTCCTATTTTTTAGACAGGCCCATCATAGAAACATAGATAGAACCATAGAAAATAGGTGCAGGAGTAGGCCATTCGGCCCTTCGAGCCTGCACCGCCATTCAATATGATCATGGCTGATCATCCAACTCAGTATCCTGTACCTGCCTTCTCTCCATACCCTCGGATCCCCTTAGCCACAAGGGCCACATCTAACTCCCTCTTAAATATAGCCAATGAACTGGCCTCGACTACCCTCTGCGGCAGAGAGTTCCAGAGATTCACCACTCTCTGTGTGAAAAACATGGAACATGGCACATAGAATAGTACAGCACTTTGGACCATGATGTCTGTGCCAAACACGACGTGAAAATAAGCAAATCTCTTCTGCTTGCATGCGATCCATATCCCTCCATTCCCCATCTTAATGTATCTATTTGCAACCTTCTGAAATGCCACCATCTTATCTACGTCTACATTTACCATGCGCGGCAAAATGCCAAATTAAACTAATCTCCTCGTCCTACAAGACATCATTATCCCTCTATTCCCTGTATATCTTTGTGGCTATCTATAAACCTCTTAAATGCCACAGTTTTACCTGCCTCTGGTTACATGCCCAGGCGCCCACAACTCATTGTGTGAAAAGACTTGGATTTAAACTTTGCTGCTCTTGCCCTAAAGCTCTACCCTCTGGTCCTTGGTGTTTCCGAGTGCTTGCCCTTTCTATGCCTCTCATCATTTTATATACTTCTAGCAGGTCTCCCCTCAACCTCCGATGTTCCAGAGTAAACAAATGTGCAACTTATTTGAGTTCTCTGGTAGCGTTTAAAGATGGTTGTGGAGGAAAATGTGGTTGATCTGGATTTACTTGACTGTCAAACCCTTCTTCTAAGGGAGTTCTCAGTATCAATGATGAGTTAGGTAGACACACAATGCTGGAGTAACTCAGTGGGTGAGGCAGCATCTACGGAGAGAAGGAACAGGTGTCTGAAGAAGGGTCTTGACCCGAAACATCACCCATTCCTTCTCTCCATAGATGCTGCCTCACCCACTGAGTTACTCCAGTATTTTGTGTATACCTTCGATTTTACCGGCATCTGCAGTTCTTTCTTACACATCAATGATGAGTTGCTGCCTTTCTGCTTTTGTACAGTTCAATCAATGGTAATGTTTTCAAGGGTGTATAACAAGAGAACTATATTCTACACTCTGTAACTTTCCCTTCACTCTCCCTCTTCTACTTGAGTTTGGCTTGAATGTATTTATATATAGTATGAAGATAGGCACATAAAGCTCAGCGGGTCAGACAGCATCTCTGGAGAAAAGGAATAGGTGATGGTTCTGGGTCGAGACCTTTCTTCAGACCCGAAACGTCACCTATTCCTTTTCTCCAGAGATGCTGTCCAGCCCGCTGAGTTCAACTCCAGCTTTTTGTGTCCATCTTCGGTTCAAACAAGCATCTGGAGCTCCTTCGTACACATGCACATATATATATAGTATGATCTGATTTAATTCTATAGCATGCAAAACAAGCTTTTCACTGCACACAGTATGTGTGACAATAATATACCTAATCCTAATCCTCACACTCATGTACACAAACTATTGAAGGTGAAAGGGTAAGCCCAGAAGCTATGATTTGAAAAACATAACATTGTTTGCATTGTCAGACACAAAATGCTGTGACTCAGTAAATCAGCGGGTCAGGCAGCATCGCTAGTACTCGCTAGAATTTAGAAGATTGAGGGGGGATCTTATAGAAACTTACAAAATTCTTAAGGGGTTGGACAGGCTAGATGCAGGAAGATTGTTCCCGAAGTTGGGGAAGTCCAGAACAAGGGGTCACAGTTTAAGGATAAAGGGGAAATCTTTTAGGACCGAGATGAGGAAAACATTTTTCACACAGAGAGTGGTAAATCTCTGGAATTCTCTGCCACAGAAGGTAGTTGAGGCCAGTTCATTGGCTATATTTAAGAGGGAGTTAGATGTGGCCCTTGTGGCTAAAGGGATCAGGGGGTATGGAGAGAAGGCAGGTACAGGATACTGAGTTGGATGATCAGCCATGATCATATTGAATGGCGGTGCAGGCTCAAAGGGCCGAATGGTCTACCCCTGCACCTATTTTCTATGTTTCTATGTTTCTATGTTTCTATGAATGGTTGACATTTCGGGACGCGACCCTTCTTCTGAAGAAGGGTGTCTCAACCCAAAATGTCACCTGTTCCTTTTCTTCAGAGATGCCGCATGACCCGCTGAGTTACTCCAGCTTTTTGTGTCCGCCTTCGGATTAAACCAGCATGTGCAGTTCCTTCCACAACATGGGTGACTGTCGGTTGCCCTTGCCACTGGAAAATCCTGGATGGAGCTACTTGGATTTTGCTGGATAAAACGAGAAGAGTGTAAATCGTTAATCACCGCAGGCTTTAAGCAACAGTACAAGAGAATAGAAGCAATGCCGGCAGCAAAAATACGTCATCTAGTGGTTTACAAGTTGCAGAACTTATTGCTGCTGCCAGAATCGGAGAACTTAGACCTAGTGGTGCTGAAAGCAAATGCAGGGGTAATGGGAACCAGATTCTGGAGACGAAATGGATGTCTGCACCGAAAAGCACAGACATGGAACCAATTAACAGTGCAAATAAACTAAAGGAAGATGAGAAGGCCCTGGAACTAAGTCCAGTCACTGCAGTCAGCTCTCTGTAACTTGGAACGTTTGTTTCTTGGAAGATTCAAGTTATCAGCGGCAGAGATAGGGTAGATAGGCAGAGACTTTTTACCAGTGTGGACATGCCAAATATTGGAGGAGTGCTGGAGAGGTGGTAGATGCAGATGCAATAGGCTGGTCAAAAAGACATTCGGCACATTGGCCTTCATCAGTCAGAGTATTGAGCGTAGAAGCTGGGAGGTCATGTTGCAGTTGCACCATGTTATAGGAAAGATGTTGTCAAGCAGAAAAGGATGAAGAGATTTAGGAGATGTTTCAATGCATACACATAAATGCACATAATCCCTTTAACACACACACACCTCTTTGACTATGCTATTATAACTTTGTCTACTTATGTGGTAGGTACAACATTTTAGTTGATCACATTCCCTGAAGTGACTTGGATTATTTTACGACATTAGTGGTACTCTAGCATCACAATGATTAAATTACCCTGTTGTTAATGCATTGTTATCAGGAGCTAGCATTGTCCAAATTGGCATCCATATTCCTATATTGTAATAGTAATTACTTTTCAAAAGCATTTCAGTGGTTGTAAAATGAAACACACAAACTCTCTTGATGTATTCAAGTATTCAAGAAAGAGATAGCTCTTAGGGCTAATGGATTCAAGAGTAATGGGGAGAAAGCAGGAACGGGGATGATCGGTCATGATCATATTGAATGGCAGTGCTGGCTCGAAGGGCCGAATGGCCTTCTCCCGCGCCCATTTTCGATGTTTCTATGGTTCTACCTCATGACTAGTTTTTTTATTGATTTACCCTGTGAGCTTGGTCCTCCAGTTTGTAGGAATGCGTGGTAAGGATCTGCCTACAGGTGGAGGTGCATTAATGCATAACGCAGACTGGTGCTTGTGTTGGGCGGACCACTGGTGGTTGTGCGGCAGAGGATGTTGTGTCTTCACTCAGGTATTTCAGTCTGACCACCCTCGAATTTCCTTCAGGTTGTACAACAAGAATCCCTGTTCTTACAAGAAACATACAAAACTCTTAAGGGGTTGGACAGGCTAGATGCAGGAAGATTATTCCCGATGTTGGGGAAGTCCAGAACTAGGGGTCACAGTTTAAGGATAAGAGGGAAGTCTTTTAGAACCGAGATGAGAAAATCATTTTTTACACAGAGAGTGGTGAATCTCTGGAATTCTCTGCCACAGAAGGTAGTTGAGGCCAGTTCATTGGCTATATTTAAGAGGGAGTTAGATGTGGCCCTTGTAGCTAAAGGGATCAGGGGGTATGGAGAGAAGGCAGGGATGGGATACTGAGTTGGATAATCAGCCATGATCATATCGAATGGCGGTGCAGGCTCGAAGGGCCGAATGGCCTACTCCTGCACCTATTTTCTATGTTTCTATGTTTCAACATTGCGGAACTCCATCAGTGCAGCCCCGTGCTATTTCAGTGATTCATACATGCTGCGAATAATATTTTAAAATATATATCGAGCCGTCAGAATGTAAGAAATCACCAACATTTCAGTTCAGTTCAGCTTATTGTCACGTGCACCGAGGTACAGTGAAAAGCTTTTGTCGAGTGCCAACTAGTCAGCGGAAAGACAATACATGATTACAATCGAGCCATTCACAGCGTACAGATACATGTTAAGGGAATGACGTTTAGTGCAAGGCAAAGCCATTAAAGTTGGATGTAAGATAGTCCGAGGGTCACCAATGTGGTGGATAGTAGTTCAGGATTTCGCCGCGCCCACTATGCACAACAGGGGAAGTTCGCAAATGGAAGGCCAAAGCCAGCAAAAAATGTAAACAGGCATTTCATTATTCAATCTGAAACTGGCTTCCTTAAATAAAGTCAAACCAAATGCATGGTAAAAGACCACCTGGAAGCAAATGCAATTCAGAAATAAATGAAAAAGAAAAGGAATCTTCAGGATTACTTACACAAGTTGAGCTAAAATTGCCGCTTATTTATTTTATAGCGTCGGGCGTAGACTGGCGAATATTGTTGATGTGTAAAAGACTTTGCTGCACGGCCTGTCAGAGTTTGTAAATCAATAAAATTAATGCCGCACCTCCCCTGAGAATACTTTGACATATATCAACATCTAGTAAATCCAGCAGATATTTCCCTCCTGTCGACATCTGCACTGAAGTTCAGCCAATTCCAGTTCGACTTGATCTCAGCGCAGAGCCAAACCACTTCCTGTGTTACATAAAATTCCTGATTCAATTATAACACTTAAAGACAAAGCCCTGGTTTCAAGTCAAAAATCTTTCCCAATTATCTCTTTTAAAGCTTGCCTTGTAAACAAAGCTTTGGGACCGCCTCGTGAATATGGAATGTCACAGACTTGCGTAAGGGTGGCGTGCGTCTGCAACATGCCCAGCCTTTGAGTGGGTGGGATCCATTTGTAACAGCGCTCAGTTCTAGATTAACGAGCTCACCTTCAGGTAATCTGTACCAGCTTTCGCTGGTGCAGAGGAGAGCACTGCAACCTTGAGCGCAATTCCCACGCATCCTAACTTCCAAAAAAAAACGTTTCACTTACCCGTAGAAAAAGGAGTGTTATCATTTATCAGCGTGCAACCGCAGAAATGTTGATAAATGCAAAGTGGAATGTAGAATTTACGAGACATTTAAACAGGCCTACAGAGCTGTGGCCTAATCCGCTCCATGTGGACAGAATCCTGGGGCCAGTTTTGGATTTCCATGTACTGCCCCAAATACCATTTTGTAAACATGTGATGGAAATCAGGCGGCATTCGGCGGTGATGCAGCGGTGAAGTTGCAGCCTTACAGCGCCAGAGACCCGGGTTTGATCCTGACCACGGGTGCTGTCTGAACGGAATTTGTACGTTCTCCCCGTGACCGTGTGGGTTCTCTCTGGGTGCTCCGGATTTTTTCCCACATTCCCAAGACGTGCAAGTCTGTAGGTTTCCCACATTCCCAAGACGTGTAAGTCTGAAGAAGGGTTTCGGCCCGAAACGTTGCTTTTTTTCCTTCGCTCCATAGACGCTGCTGCACCCGCTGAGTTTCTCCAGCTTTTTTGTGTACCTGTAGGTTAATTGGCTTTGTTTGGTAAGTTGCAAAATTGTCCCAGGGTGTGTAGGATAACGCGAGTGTATGGGGATCGCTGGTCGGCGTGGACTCAGTGGGCCATAGGGCTGGTTTCCGCGCTGTATCTCTAAATAATACAATAACTTTCTGAGACTGATGGAGCACGCTCTCACACTTCTGTATCTTCTATCTGATGGGTGCAGAGAGAAGAAGGAACAACTGGGGTGGGATGTGTATGTGATTATATTGGCTGCTTTCCCCGAGGCAGCGTGAAGTGTAAATGCAGTCAATGGAGGGGAGTCTGGTCCATGTGATAATGGACTGGGCTACATCCATAACCCTCTGCCATTTCATGGGGTCTTGGAGCAGACCTGTCCTTAAATCAATCTGCGATCTGCTGGGGGGTTATAGGGAATGTGGGGAGAAAGAAATGGAATGAGTGAGGGATTAGCGCTTGTAAACCTGCACAGACATGTGGTGGGGTGCATGGAACGTGCTGCAAGAGGAGGTAGTTGAGGCAGGAACTATCCCAACATTTAAGAAGCAGTTAGACAGGTACATGGATAGGACAGATTTGTAGGGACATGGACCAAACGCGGGCAGGTGGGACTGGTGTAGCTGGGACATGTCGGCCGGTGTGGGCAAGTTGGGCTGAAGGGCCTGTTTCATAGAAACATAGAACATAGAAATTAGGTGCAGGAGTAGGCCATTCGGCCCTTTGTATGCACCATCATTCCATATGATCATGGCTGATGTACCTGACTTCTATCCATACTCTATGAGCCCTTTAGGTAACAAGGGCCTATTAACTCCCTCTTATTGATGGCAAAGCATTAGCCAGAGATTCAAAGTGCTTCTTCTCATGCGGTTTTAAAGGTGAACAAGCTGTGACTTGTCCTGGACTTGCCTAACATCGGGCTCTTCCTGCATCTACCTGATTAAGTTTAGTTAAATGAGGAGAGTATGCCAAGTTAACGCCTTTCTATAACTCCTCAAGTAGCACTCCCTCTAGCAATAATGTTCCTGCCAAATTAGGCCCTCAGTCACTGTACTGAAAAACAAATTACTATGGTCTTTATTTCTTTACTGCCTGCACCACCTGTTTGTGGTAAGCCATGACACCCAGGTCTGTGCATCTCCCCCTTTCCCAAATTTTAGACTGCTTTACCCTACTTCACACATTACAACTGTTGCCCACATATCAAGTCACCTTGCCAGTCTCCTAGCATCCTCCTCACACCTTGGTTGTCATCCGCTAACTGCTTTGGGCTTCAATTCCCTCATCCATTAATTATATATTGTAAATAGCCTCTATGACTCTATGGCATCTTAGGTAACTAGCTATTATCAATTGATGGCAAAGCATTAGCACAAAGATGCTTCCCTGATGCAGTAGTGAACATGTGCTACATTGCCAGAGGTGCTTTCTACAGATTGAGTTGTTAAAATGAGGGCTGCTTAACGCCTTTCTATAACTCTCAAATAGAGGCAGCTTTCCTGCCCAATTTATAGCCCTCAGTCACTGTACTGAAAACAAATTATTTGGTCTTTATCACACCACTGTTTGTGGAAGCCAGCTGTGTTCAAATTGACTGCTTTACAGTACTTCCTACATTACAACTGTGACCACAGTTCAAGAAGTGTTTCATTGGTTGTAAAGTGCTTTGGGCTTTTCTAAAATTGTTATATAAATGCAAATCTTTCTTGAGAGTGTTTACACCTTTATTGCAAAGTAGCAGAATCTTATCCCCCCCATTTTAAGAGAACCATTTTAGAAGCGATTAAAGTCATGGACAGCCGCAGCCACAAGTATTTTATATTTTAATGGTTTGTCATGCAGCAGGTTTAAATTTCAAGCTCCATGACTCAGTGGCACTCTAAATATATCAGTAGAAATCCATTTTAACAGTGTGCCAGAAAGTAGCCATCCACCAAGTGAATGCAATGCTTCCTGCCTTAGTCACCAACTCAACTTGCCAATTTCCAAGAGTATTTATTTTCTTGCAATACTTGCAATGCCAAATGCATGAGGGGGGAACATGCAAATTGACAAAATTGCCGCAATGTAATGCTTCTGCAGCTCATTCAATGGTATTTCCGGAGGTCTAAGCAGAGCGGTAAAAGCAAAGATCGTAAAAGTGCCCCTGTTGCCCGCTGCTGAAATGCAAAAATGTTTTTGGTTCAGAAATACAGCGGGGATATAAATCCAATGTCACCCTTTAGCGATCCCCCCATTTTAAGAGACTGACACTACCCGCAGCCGCAGCCACAAGTATTTTATATTTTAATGGTTTGTCATGCAGCAGGTTTAAATTTCAAGCTCCATGACTCAGTGGCACTCTAAATATATCAGTAGAAATCCATTTTAACAGTGTGCCAGAAAGTAGCCATCCACCAAGTGAACTGCTGCCTTAGTCACCACCTCAACTTGCCAATTTCCACTTGTCTTTGGAGTATGGGTTGAAACCAAAGGTATTTCCGGAGGTCGGAGCGAAAACAAAGATCGTAAAAGTGCCCCTGCAAATGCAAATGTTCATACAGCGGGGATACATCCATGAACCACGTACGACACTACCCCCCACACCCGCTAGGGACAGACACATACCAAGCAATTACCCTGTACGCAGTAGGGAAACCAAAGGTCCGGAGAAAACTGCAGGTAACGTACGAACCTGTACAGACAGCACCCGCAGTAGGGATCCACTTACCCGTAGTAAGGATCCGGATCTCTGGTGCGTCAAGCACTGTAAGGTAGTAACTCTACCACTGCGCCACCATGCCACCCTATGTGAAGGGCACCCTATGTGAAACCTGGCGTAACCTGGATATAATATATACGGGTGTCAAGGATTATGGGGAGAAGGCAGGAGAATGGGGTAAGGAGAGAGCGATAGATCAGCCAGGATTGGATGGCAGAGAAGACTTGATGGGCCTAATCCTGCTCCAATCACCTATGACATTGTGTTAATCA
Organism: Leucoraja erinaceus; assembly: GCF_028641065.1. NCBI lineage: Eukaryota > Metazoa > Chordata > Chondrichthyes > Rajiformes > Rajidae > Leucoraja > Leucoraja erinaceus. The sequence continues at coordinate 7,581,046 of NC_073385.1, read as the reverse complement.
TTCTGCTCGCAACTTCACCGAGCTGGACAGTAGGCAGTGAGGAATGATATATAACTTTGCAAGTTTATAAGTAGGCAAATGGGACTAACTCAGTATACAATCTAGGTCGGCACGGACAAGGTGGGCTGAAGGGCCTGTTTCCGTGCTGTACAGCTCTATGACTCAAAGAGGCAGCAAGAGCAGCCATGTCAGCGTTGAGGTTGGAACACATGAGCAACTGCAGATACTGGAGTCTGGAGCAACTCACTTTTTGCCTTTTCTGCTGAATGTTCAACCTTTAAATTAGTTCTGAAATTATTTTTCTCTTATTTTACACCCCGCCCCCACATCCACCCGTCAATCCATAACAGCATGGATTTATATTTAGCAGCTATAACATGAGAAACTGTAGAAACTGAAGTGAGGGTAGAATGGCTGATTGATTTACTGAAGTAATTCTGGAGAACAAAAGTGTGAAACCCAAGGTTTTGCAGGATGAGGAGAGACATAGCCCGGTTAGTACATAGAAACATAGAAATTAGGTGCAGGTGTAGGCCATTCGGCCCTTCGAACCTGCACCGCCATTCAATATGATCATGGCTGATCATCCAACTCAGTATCCCGTACCTGCCCTCTCTCCATACCCTCTGATCCCCTTAGCCACAAGGGCCACATCTAACTCCCTCTTAAATATAGCCAATGAACTGGCCTCAACTACCCTCTGTGACAGAGAGTTCCAGAGATTCACCACTCTCTGTGTGAAAAAAGTTTTTCTCATCTCGGTTTTTAAAGGATTTCCCCCTTATCCTTAAGCTGTGACCCCTTGTCCTGGACTTCCCCAACATCGGGAATAATCTTCCAACATCTAGCCTGTCCAACCCCCTAAGAATTTTGTAAGTTTCTATAAGATCCCCTCTCAATCTCCTAAATTCTAGAGAGTATAAACCAAGTCTATCCAGTCTTTCTTCATAAGACAGTCCTGACATCCCAGGAATCAGTCTGGTGAACCTTCTCTGCACTCCCTCTATGGCAATAATGTCCTTTCTCAGATTTGGAGACCAAATTCCTCTTCACAATTGACACACTACAATCCAGGCAATATCCAGGTAATATCCTTCCTATAGTTTAGTGACCAGAACTGTACACAATACACAAAATCCATCCAAAGATGTATACAGAACATAGTCACAAAATGCTGGAGTAACTCAGCGGGACAGGCAGCATCTCTGGAGAGGTGGTTTTTCAGGTCAAGACCACCCGACTGTCCTGCTGACTTACTCCAGCATTTTGTGTCTCTCTTCGTGTGTAAGCCAGCATCTGCAGTTCCTTCTTACTCAAAGTTTTATACAGCTGCAACATCACGGTCATGGTGGGGCAGCGGTAGAGTTGCTGCCATACAGCGAAGGCAGCGCCGGAGACACGGGTTTGATCCCGACTACGGACGCTGTCTGTTCGGAGTTTGTTCGTTCTCCCCGTGACCTGCGTTTTCTCCGAGATCTTCACTTTCCTCCCACACTCCAAAGACGTACAGGTTCGTTGGTTAATTGGCTTGGTAAATGTAAAAGTTGTCCCTAGTGGGTGTAGGATGGTGTTAATGTGCGGGGATCGCTGGTCGGCGCGGACCCGGTGGGGCCGAAGGGCCTGTTTCCTGCTCTGTATCTCTAAACTAAACTAAACCAAACATGATTTGCCAACTTTTAAACTCAATGCCCCGACCGATAACATCCTTCCACAACTCCACCGTCACCCTCTGTCTCTAGCCAGAATAGTGCCCCTCCACTCCCTGGGCCTATAGTTCCTTCTCAACCACTACCACTATTGGAAATGATACTGGGAGAATGTAGTACTGACAGAGCGAATAGTATTGACAGAATAAATAGTAAGGAGAGCAAAGAGTACCGACAGCAACCTTTAACTGTGCACAATTTACTGATTTGAAACACCATCAAGATAAAATGATTTTAAAATGACTGTGGTAATTTGTTACTGTAACACACTATTACTCATGGGCAATTTGACTTCAGATCTGATGGCTGGTGTCGGCTTCATGCACACAAGGCAAACATCAATGTATAAATTATATCATTAAACAGACTCCATCTGACCCCTTCCATTAAAACAATTATTAATGTAGTGGCCTACATTAGCTTTTTTTTTCCTCGTTCAAGGCAATTCAGCTAATATAAGCCAAATGCACGGTGAAAACAAAAAAACAGCATGGGTCAGCCATAACTGCCACACATCTTCGCTAACATTTGCAAATGCGTTTCAGGAACTCTACTGATGTACCATACAGTGCTGATATAGAAAGAGTTCACACAGTTGATGTATGTTGGTACACAGACTTCAAGCAATAGTAGTCCAGGGCAGCACAGTTGGACACAAATGGTAGATCCGCTGCCTCACAGCACCAGAGTCTCAGGTTCGATCCTGACCTTGGGTACTATCTGTGTAGAGTTTGCACGTTCTCCCTGTGACCGCGTGGGTTTCCTCCAGGTGCTCCACTTTCCTCCCAAATCTCAAAGGATTGGCGGTTAATTGGCCATCTGTAAATTGCCCTTAAGTGCGTAGAGAGTGGATGCGAAATTGGGGTAACATAGCATTAGTGTGAATGGGTGATTGGCGGTAGATATGGACTCGATGGGCCGAAAGACCTGTTTGCTTTGGGACCCTCGGACAATCCTTGATCGGACTTTGCGGCTTTACCTTGCATTAAACGTTATTCCCTTATCATGCATCCACACACTGTAAATGGCTCGATTGTAATCATGTATTGTCTTTCCGCTGACTGGTTAGCATGCAACAAAAGTTTTTCACTGTACCTCGGCACACGTGACAATAAACTAAGCTGAACTAAACGATGCCGTATGTCTAAACTACACTAAACTACCTTGGCCACAGAGAAACGTAGAAACATAGAAACATAGAAATTAGGTGCAGGAGTAGGCCATTCGGCCCTTCGAGCCTGCACAGCCATTCAATATGATCATGGCTGATCATCCAACTCAGTATCCCGTACCTGCCTTCTCTCCATATCCTCTGATCCCCTTGGCCACAAGGGCCACATCTAACCCCCTCTTAAATATAGCCAATGAACTGGCCTCAACTACCCTCTGTGGCAGAGAGTTCCAGAGATTCACCACTCTCTGTGTGAAACAGGTTCTTCTCATCTCAGTTTTAAAGGATTTCCCCCTTATCCTTAAGCTGTGACCCCTTGTCCTGGACTTCCCTAACATCGGGAACAATCTTCCTGCATCTAGCCTGTCCAACCCCTTAAGAATTTTGTAAGTTTCTATAAGATCCCCTCTCAATCTCCTAAATGTTAGAGAGTATAAACCAAGTCTGTCTTCATAAGACAGTCCTGACATCCCAAGAATCAGTCTGGTGAACCTTCTCTGCACTCCCTCTATGGCAAGAATGTCCTTCCTCAGATTTGGAGACCAAAACCAGAAGGCTGACAGGTCACTCAGAAGCCTCATTCAATGTTATAACAAGGATTGATTTGTTATTATTTATTATATTTAAATATCGTGAAGTGAAGATTGGGGAGAAAAACAATGGAAATCAAAAGTGTAGATACTGGGAATCTGAAATAGCTGAAAACACACTGCAATTCAGACAGCTTTTGTGGAAAGTGAAATGTTTCGGCTGCAGGATCTTTGGCCTGGAATGCTAATTGTTTCTAGATATTCCTTGAACTATTGAATGCTTCCAGCACTTTAATACGATCACAACTGATCAACGCTGGCCTCAATTCCTCTTCTGTGCCAGTTCCCTGTTTTCCCATGACGTTCAATTCCTCGATCTTTCACAAATGTATCTCTTCTCCACATTAAATATTTCAAATGATCTGTCTGTCCTCCACAGCCGTCAGCGGCAGAGAATTCCAGAGATTTTAAGCTTTGTGAGGGAAGACATTTCTACACCGCTCTGTTTTATATGACCATTCCTTTACCTTATCATTTGTCCCCTTCTTTTAAACTTTTCCTGTAGTGAAACCATCTCAATGTCGACCTTGTCAAGAGCTAAGGAAATTGTGGAGGTGGGAGATTGCAACCTTCACGTGGTCCACCCTGTTTCGACTAATGCAATCAGCCCGACGTGCACAAACAAGACCTACAACTGTCGGCTGTGCATGCCATACACAAGAAGAAGAAGGAACTTGTGGATACAACGAACTGCAAATGCTAGTTTTAAAAAAAAAGACCCGAAGTGCTGGAGTAACTCAGAAGGATGACTTGTGTGTGTAGAATGGAACTGCAATTGCTAGATTAAACCGAAGATTGATAAATAAAAAAATCTGGAGTAACTCAGCTGGTCAAACAGCACCTCTGTAGAAAAGAAATAGGTGACGTTTCAGTTCAAGACCCTTCTACAAACAGAGTCAAGGATGACTTGTTGAGTTACTCCAGCACTTAGGGACTGATATTTTTGAATAAGGTCACCTTCATTCTTCTAAATTCCAAGGGATACAGATCCAAACTCTTTGGCTTCTCTTCCCAGAACTGTTTAAGGTTCCACATCCCACGGTGTTTCTGATAAGTCCTAATGACAAAACAATATCCCTGACACTCAACATTTACCTTTGGATAAGTGGAGTCGCATTCCTTCGAATCTTAACCTTTAATAAAGCTCACCCACATCAGGTCATGAGTCTTCAATCCTTTCTTTATTGATCCTCACCATGTGTCCTTGAGACAACCTCCTCTTTTATGTTTCAATCTGCTGTTGACCTGGACACACTTAGACTGGCTGTCAGTACAGTTTCCTCACTGAGTATTCTTTGCCCTTCATCCTACTTATTCTGTCAATAACATTTGCGAAAGGTTTACAGATAACTTGCCGGGAACTCCTTTGCTGGTGAAACTGCAGCCTTCCGAGGGGTCATCGCCTTCTTCTCCTTTTCAGCAATGGGTCGACAGAGCTAGTGTTGCTCAACCACGCCCAGAAATGTGTTAGGAACCTTCGAGCACTTGAGTGGAAGTTTGTTAGCTCATCACCTATTCTTGCCGTAACCTTACAGCACCCTGAAAATCCTTCAACCCCCCCCCATAAAATACAAGGAGGTTGTGTACGAAGGAACGGCAGATGCTGGTTTACACCGAGGATAGACACAAACTGCTGGAGTAAATCAGCGGGATGGGCAGCAACTCTGGATAGAAGGAATGGAAACGTCACCTATTCCTTCTATCCAGAGATTCTGCCTGTCCCACTGTTAATCCAGCATTTTGTGTCTAAATACAGGATGTTGTTACAGACACACAAGAATGCATTGTAATCCTTGTTACACTGATGCAACAAGCATTATTCGATATTGATATTTTATATATCCATTCTAACATGTCAATTAATATTGATATATTAATATAAATTAATGTATTGTGACATAAAACTAATTACTTCTGTATCTTTAAATCTGTTATTTCATTTTTATATTAATTAGGGATTTGTTTTTAATGTTTCTTTGACTCATTCATGTTTTTCTTTTAGTTTTATCCCTTTTCTATTTAAATATCCGAATGCATTTAGTCTTTGTCTTCACAATCGGTTTGTTCCTTCGTCTTTTTTCCAACGAGTGGGTCAAGTTTGTTTGGAGGAAGATATTAGGTACATTGTAAAAACCTGCCTCCGCTATTGACTTTGAACCCTTCCTGGTTCATCCTTTAACCACTTTCCCGTGTGTGCCAATAAAGCCTGTCGATCTACTCCATGGCTCCATTGTATCGATGACTAAGGATACGATGCCAAAGGTACATTGTGATTTAGAATAAGATTTCACGATGCGGGTCCACCACTGGTTTCCTATAACCCTCGGATCCAGAGCCTTTCTGGATTATCCGTTTTGCAAAGGTCAGGGCCTCCGCGAGCAGTCCAACGGTACAAGAACGGTCCACCCAGGCCGCCGAGGAACTGAGCTAGCAGCCCGCCATTTTGGCTTTGGAAGTCGGCCATGGGAACGGATCAATATTGATCTTTGATTCGTCCATTTTATACCTTTTATTCGTTCGTTCCATGTGGTTTTTCGTATCTCTAGTTTCCCTCTCCCCCGACTCTCAGTCTGAAGAAGGGTCTCGACCCGAAATGCCACCCACCCCTTTACAACCATATAACCATATAACAATTACAGCACGGAAACATGCCATCTCGACCCTTCTAGTCCGTGCCGAACACGTATTCTCCCCTAGTCCCATCTACCTGCGCTCAGACCATAACCCTCCATTCCTTTCTCGTCCATATAACTATCCAATTTATTATTAAATGATAAAAACGAACCTGCCTCCACCACCTTCACTGGAAGCTCATTCCACACAGCCACCACTCTCTGAGTAAAGAAGTTCCCCCTCATGTTACCCCTAAACTTCAGTCCCTGCATTCTCAAGTCATGTCCCCTTGTTTGAATCTTCCCTACTCTCAGTGGGAAAAGCTTTTCCACGTCAACTCTGTCTATCCCTCTCATCATTTTAAAAACCTCTATCAAGTCCCCCCTTAACCTTCTGCGCTCCAAAGAATAAAGCCCTAACTTGTTCAACCTTTCTCTGTAACTTAGTTGCTGAAACACAGGCAACATTCTAGTAAATCTCCTCTGTACTCTCTCTATTTTGTTGACATCCTTCCTATAATTAGGCGACCAAAACTGTACGCCATACTCCAGAATTGGCCTCACCAATGCCTTGTACAATTTTAACATTACATCCCAACTTCTATACTCAATGCTCTGATTTATAAAGGCCAGCACACCAAAAGCTTTCTTTACCACCCTATCTACATGAGATTCCAATGAGTTATCAGCCCGCCATTTTGGCCTCGGAAGTCGGCCATGGCAACGGATCAATATTGATCTTTGATTCGTCCTTTTTATACCTTTTATTCGTTCGTTCCATGTGGTTTTTCGTATCTCTAGTTTCCCTCTCCCCCGTCTCTCTGTCTGAAGAAGGGTCTTGACCCGAAACGCCACCTACCCCTTTCTACCAGAGATGCTACCTGACCTGCAGTTTTGTACAATGGCTCAGTTCTGCCATGGCCACCATCATCAAGACCGGCTTTCTTCCACTAAACTCCCGACTTATTGAATTGCTTGAATTTAAAATTCCCCTCTGCTGTCTGAGAATTTAAGTTCACATCTCTGGATGTGACCACTGTAGACCAAGACTCAAGATTCTAGGCCACTAATGTAACCATATTGTCACCGTATCCATGGAAACAGATACTCGAAACACTACGTTAGATGGTGGCGTGGGGGGGGAGGGGGGATAGGGTGGTGAGATGGATTTGTGGGGTCAGGACCAGGTAGAAGAGCAGACAGGATAATGGAAGTGATCAGGACTGGGCCATAAATACAGCAACCTAAGGAATATCACATTACCGAGATTATCAAGGCTAGGTAATTAAACAGGAAGGTTAAGGGGACAGAGACTAAAATTAGATGTGTAGCTGAAGAATTGTCAGGAGCATTTGGAATAAAGTGGTTGAACTTGAGGCATTGTTTGTAACTGGTAATTATCTTGTCGTCGCAATCACAAAGACATGGCCAACCCAGGGTGATGAAAATGAATGTAACTTGCAAATATAAAGCGAGTGTGCAAAAGGGTGGGAGGGGATAGGATATGTGGAGAGTAAGGTTTATTGTAAGGAACACTGGGAGGTTAAGAACCAATTGTAAGGAGCTCTCTTTAAACTTGATTCCTCATGGTTCAACCTTGAGTGTGTTGTCCAAATGCAGGGTTGTTACTTCGCCACAAATGTACAATAACCATTGCTGTGTTACTATGTTTCCTGTGGAGCTCAGATCGCTAAACTTTATTTCCGCAGGTTTTAGATTTTCAACTATCCTGCGACTTTTCCCTCTGAAGTCATTCGAAAGAATCCCTAACTTATTCTAGCAATGTTACAAAAGTTTGAGATTTAAAAATCAAGTCTGCAATTTATCCCATCTGATAAAGCATAACAATAAGTTTAATTTAACACCTAATTCACTTTCATATCTCAAGTAATAAAAAAGTTATGGCCATTTTCATACTCGGAAATTAGCATCTTGTTCCCTATTGATTTTCTATGGACATAACAAAAAAATCTGTGATCGAGGACAGTCAAAAGCCCATAACCTTCTTAAAAATTAAGAGAACTGAATGAAATTTTCAGTTATCATAGATTGAACCATTCTGAAACAAATATAAAATAATCTTACTTGGAGGACCTGAAATTAAAGCATATAATTAGTTAGTTATCCAATTGTAGCTAATTTCAAACTTCAATTACTAGATCTAAACATCTATCCATTTCCTAATAAATGATGAACATTTTTAAATAGCCTAAGTGTCCAAATAATATTCACAAATAATTCACAATAAAACATGATTTTTAAATCTCATTTACATCAATTTATAGGCCAAATGGAAGGAATTTAGTGTTCAATTGCTGTAAATTAAAGTCAATTTAAATCGGCTTTCTAGTGGGTTCCTGTGAATGCGCTGGTTTAGAACGTTCACATTGCAGTGGATTTGTGTCCCCAAATGCCCAGAAAAATACTGCAGGATATAAAGAGCCCAAAATGAACTATTCGCTATAGAAAACTTTATATACAGGGTTCTTAAGAAGCCCCTTTTAATGTAAAAATAAGGTACATACCTTTAATTGTTTGCTTTATAAAACCCTGGGGCTGCGAGAGGTCGCGGGTTTAGAGAGTGGTTTTTAAACTACTATAACTATTATATAAGGCCATAAAAACTAATAATACCTTTTGCGACGGGGTCTTTCAGCGATTTTCCGTTAATGATTTACTAGGCTGAACATTTTCGATTGCAACAGCCTAGTAAAAATCGCGTTTTAAACCCGCCCCCTCCAAACAGCGCCAAAATCACACACGTGGGCTGGGACAGATTCTCAACGACGATTCAGGTAGGTTTTGTAACATACCTACTTATTCTTCCCAAATGAAGTCCAAAACTTTCCTCTTCGCAAGTTCATCAGCTCGTTAGCGATGGGAGCAGGATTCGGCCCATCAAGTCTACTCCACCCTTCAATCGCGGCTGATCTATCCTTCCCTCTCCACACCCTTTCTCCTGCCTTCTCCGCATAAACCCTGACACCCATGCTAATCTTGAATCTACCTATCTCTGCCTAAAAAAATATCCATTGATTTGACCTCCACAGCCTTATGTGGCAATGAGTTCCACAGATTCACCACCCGTTGACCAAATGAATTTTCCTCATCTCCTTCCTCTTTGTAACTTGTAACTTGATGCTCAGAATGTGTTCTGAAATAGATTCCTCCTGACCAAACAAACTGATCTTGGTTTATTATGAAGGAGCTCAATGCACCCTTGTTTATGCTTTTCATCCACCAAATTCACATTGGTACCGCAAACCTATGATAGTTCAAGTCTGAAGAAGAGTTCCGAATGGAAACGTCACCGATCCCTTTTCTCCAAAGATGCTGTCTGACCCGCTGAGTTACTCCAGCATTTTGTGTCCATCTTGGATATATTTCAACCTGGGCTTATTTGAAAATGATTCAAGATGCGCATAACTATCTTGGGAGACTTGACAAAGGTTGCAAGAACTGTACAAAACACAACAACAGCGACACGGGGCTGCACGGTGGTGTAGCGGTGGAGCTAGTGCCTTACAGCCGCAGAGACCCAGGTTCGATCCTGACTACGGGTGCTTGTCTGTACGGAGTTTGTACGTTATCCCTGTGACATGCATAAATGTAAAATTGTCCCTAGTGTGTGTAGGATAGTGTTAATGTGCGGGGATCGCTGATTGTTGCAGGCTCGGTGGGCCGAAGGGCCTGTTTCTGCGCTGTATCTCTAAACTAAACTCAACTAAATTAAACTAAACTAAATGAGAAAGCTGGCTGCATTCTATGTCTAAATGCAGCAAGGAAAATAACTTGCAGCTAATATTGCAATTCATACTTTCAGTGAGAAATGTCACTAAAGATAAGAAAGGTTATGTATCCCTGCACCGTGTTGGATCAAATGCCCATTAATTTAAATGTATCTGATATGGACCAGGATGTCTCCCATTCTTACATTATAAATCAAGGCGGTCATTACATCAAATTGGTCTTTCAGATAGAATCTCAATTTGGAACACATTCTGGTTAAACAAGTGACTTGCTGGCATCAAAGAGGAAGGCTTTATATGGAAGGAATATATTAGGGAATTTTAGTTTTAATTTAGTTTAAACAGACCTCCGGCCCACCGAGTTCACGCCGGCCAGCGATCCCCGCACACTAACACACAATCGGGAGAATTTATGACTTTACTAAGCCAATTAAACTACAAACCTGTACGTCTTTGGGGTGTGGGAGGAAACCAGAGCTCCTGGAGAAAACCCACGCAGGTCACAGGGAGAACGTACAAACTCCTTGCAGACAGCACCCGTGGTCAGGATCTATCCCGGGTCTCTGGCGCTGTAAGGCAGCAACTCTACCGCTGCGCCACCGTGCCGCCCACAATCTTCGGAATGAGTGCCAGTCTTGAGGTTGCAGATGATTAGTTCCCACCTTTATGCTTTCTTAGTTGATGAATGAATTCCACAAGGGTGCTTCAGACGTTTCTGAGGTGAGTGCATGGAGTTTGCTGGGGTGGATGGTTGAATTGATTTGATTCCTCCATGGGTTTTGTGATGTTTACACTTAACCTCTGTTTCTAGAGATCTTGCCCTTGGAAATAATGTTCCCATCAGTTCAGAAGATGGTGGGTATTTTTCTAAGAGAGCATCTACATTGGTACCTCAATAGATTGATGAGCTGACTGTGAGTTGCTCTGTCTCCAATGCACCCAGAACGAAAGTGTTTTGCAAGTGATCAGTAAATGATGAGCTTAGTGATAGGTTTGAGGTGTTGCTTACTCTTTTTCTCAGGCTGGCACTCCTTCGAACGTAGGCAATTTTATTAGGTTAGTTTACTTTGGAGATACAGCACGGAAACTGTCCTTCGGCTCCTCAAGTCCTGCACGTCTTTTTGGAGTGTGGGAGGAAACAGGAGCGCCCAGAAAAAACCCACCCGGTCACAGAGAGAACGTACAAACTCCACGCTGACAGCACCTGTAGTAAGGATCAAACCACGATCTCTGGCGCTGTCAGGCAGCAACTCTACCACTGTGCCACCGTGCCACCCTTGAATTTATTTATTTGAGAAATGTGGTGAAATATGGTGAAAATATCAGTCAACAGTGGACACACTGTTCCCCCAGTAATAATATGAGGAGCAAGACCAAAGTCAATCAAATGCTCCAATAAAAAAGACATTGTAACAGTATGATGTTCCTTTCGATTGCAACTGCCCTCAGTGAATTAGGGCCAGTTTTGTGGTTTGAGGAACTGGATTAGAACGGTGCAAATTAATTTAATGCAGGAGTGATTTCCGTTTTCAAAGGAGCCTTGCCTGAAGATATATTATCGAAAAATAAAGGGGCTAAATAAATACTAATCATTCGTGTTATATCACAGGTAGGGAACATATAGGCTCTTGGGATGAAATTTCACCCCTTGGAGTTCATCGTGTCACTTAACATGCATTAAAAAAAAATAAAAGCTGCAAAGCACATTAAGTGCAAAGTAAGTTGCAAACTAGAAAAAACTGCAGGGATATAATGTCACATATATGGCATTAATGGATGGGTGATTATTTTTGTCCATCCATAATTATGGAATCGTAGTTTAGTTTAGAGGTACAGCACAGAAACAGGCCCTTCAGCCCAATGAGTCCACGCTGACCCATTCACACTAGTTCTATATTATCCCACTTTCTCATCCATCCTCTACACATTAGGGGAAATTTAGAGAGGCAAATTAACCCACATGTGAGAAGAAAGCAGAAAATGAGGGAATAAACCCATGCAGCCACAGGGAGAACATGCAGACTCCACACAACCAGCACCCGAGGTGAGGATTAAACCAGGGTCTCTGGCACTGTGATGTAGCAACTCTACCAGCTGCGCCACTATGTACGCTCTGTGTAAAAGTGAGTTTTGTCGAGCTGAATGAGATTGTTAACCAAGAAAGAATATCAAGTAAGAATCCATGCCTAATAATGTACATTTCCTGGCGAAATCAAAAGCCAACCATATTGATGTACCTGGATTGTACAAGACAGTGGGGAGGCCACATTGGTATTAAAGATGCTACATGTTTTGGTCACCGTGCTTTAGGAAAGATGTTTTTAAGTTGGAAAGGGTGCAGAAAAGATTTACAAGGATGTTGCCAGGACTTGAGGGCCTGAGCTATAGAGAGACGTGGAGCAGGCTAGTACTTTATTCTTTGGAGCACAGGAGAATCAGGTGTATATGATAAGACTTGGGGATGTTATGTTTGACTTTTGCTCTATTATTATCCATTGCCGGGGTCAAGGAAAGAGCGTTCACGTCGCGGCCCAGTTTCCACCAATCTTTCCACCACCAGAAGCACAAGAAGCGCAAGACAGCCACCATTGTATGCACATGCCGAGAAGTGTTTGTAAATAGCTCATTCCGAGCTTCCCCCTAGTGTAGTTTCAGTCAAAAATCACTGAGTCAGCACTTGCGCATCTAAACTTTATTTTGACAAAATACAATTACAGTTCAACTACTATACCTAACCACCGCAGGTTCCATCCTCGTCTCTGCCTGTTCAAGCCCTCTAGGCCTCACTCAAAAAGAGATAATATAGAAGGTCACGCAGTCCCAAGCGTTCTCCCAGACGATTGATGCGGGACCTCATGGTAGCGGACTTTTATAGGTCTCCGGACCTCGAGGGGCCGAACCACATGGGGGTGGTCTCTTTACAATCCAATTACAGATATCGATTAACCCCTTACATGACAGACATTTCTCTAACCCAATAATACAGTGGCTAATATATTGTATTCAAACAGTGTTTCTCAGAGGAAACGAACATCGCAACATTTACCATGATATGCAAGAAAACCAGACAAGGCTCAATACTTAATCCAATCAACATTCAGCAAAGTAAAGCTTTGTAAAATTATTTACAATATGCATGGCAGGTTTGCATTCATACAATCCATTCTATGCATTTTGCACCTAATTGTGAGGGTCTGCAGATGATCCCATTCTCTTCCTGCAGCTCTGATCGAGGCTCGAGACAAAGTGGCACCATTCTGCAGCTTGTCACATTTCTACAGAAAGCACTTTTAAATTGAACAAATGACCTATCAGCCCCAAAGCCTTTACTCAATGTTAGGGTCCTAGCCTCTCCAATTTGGCCAGGATTAACATGTTCAGTTCTGGCTGAATAATTTCCAACCTTGTGTGTAGACTCGATAAGAAGAAGATCCATTGTCTATTTATTTGTCTGTTGTTTTTTTTCATATATACTGAGCTTTTTCATGTTTATTGTGTGTTTAACAGAATACTATGTTGACATATATTTTGTGCAGCTGCAGGTAAGAATTTGATTGTTCCATTTCAGGATATATGACAATAAAACACTCCTGATTCTTGAACTTGAAACTGCATCATGTGAAAATTCAAAGCCTCCATTCCAGATAATCACACAGGATACAAACAAATCTGAAATAAAAGAATACAATTTAAAGCTTTATATCAGGAGTTCATCTTTAATGTTAGTCTACTAAGTACTTCTTCTTCTAAGTAACATCATATCACAGGGCTGTCAGTTTGCTAATGACGTCCTCGGCTTGTAAGCTAGAATCTTTGGACCATATAGGCATCCTTAATAGTAAACAAAGATGCAGAGTATCACTTGTCAGTTCAAACAGACCACTTAAAAGTCCTCCTTCCCTTAAAGGGGCAAGTCATATCAGCACAAGTCCCCCTTACTTAAAAATGACAGTGTGTCACTTTAATCTCTCTCAACATATCTTGGGTTCAGCATCGTGAAACCACAGTAGATTTGAAACAAACATCACAGTTTATCCAAGCAACTGAAAATCATTTCCAGAGACTATTATTTTCTAATTGGTTAACCTTTTCAGAGTGAAGCCATTGTGTAATGCGCTCTGGTTTAATAGGGCGAGTTGTACAGCTTGAGAATTACTTTAGCATCTGCGGAGGCAGTCTGCATTAGTTCATCACTCATTCCGTAGGGACAGGTGGGATGGAAACCCCATCTCCCAGTAAAATATTCAGGCCAGGATCTATTGGACTTGAATCCAGAGACAAAACTCTCCACACTTATCTTGCTGTAATTTAATAAACTCTCAGCGACGCAGCCAAAGGAACAGAATGGCACTGCACGCTGGTGGAAATGGCACAACATAATTGTCCAGGAGCAGAGGAGATGTCAGGGAAACCACTTTGGACCCACGATTTCCTGTTCTAACCTCCAGCCTATCCCCGGAGGTGCTAAGCAAATGACAAGTTTTGACCCACGGTAAGGCGAGGAGATTCTTCCTGTTCCTAGTGTCTGTTCAATTCCAGAATACCACAAGATTGAACGGGCCAAGAAAAAAGACACAACATGTTGGAGTAACTCAGCGGGTCAGGCAGCATCTCTGACCATAGATGTCGTTTCAGGTCTAAACCCTTCTTCAAACTCCATCTTGGTCTTTAGTATGAAGGCTCCTCACCCGCAATTTCACCTATACATGTTCTCCAGCAATGCTGCCTGACCTGTTGAGTTACTCCAGCACTTTGTGTCCTTTTTTGTAAACTAGCATCTGCCGGTTCAATTGTTTAAACAAGCTAAGATAGCAAAAGTAATGAGGAATGGATAGAGGAGGTTATTGGTGGATGTATATAGAGGGAATCACTGCAAGGTTCACTTTAAGCACAATATTGTTCCTGTATCTACCAACAAGATTCCCATTTTATACACAAATTATCAATTTTCGAGGGCTAGGAGCTATTTTTAGCCTTCATACCCAAAAACACTTGGAGTACTGTGTGCTTTTCTGGTCACCTGGCTAAAGGAAGTATATTATTAAGTTAGGAAGGTTGCAGAAGAGATTCACCAGGATGTTACTGGACTTTTGAGGAGTTATAGAGAAAGATTGATAGACTGACACTTTTGGAGAGTAGGAGTCTGAGGGGTGACCTTATTGCGATGTGAAGAATATGGATAAAAGTGTATCCTCACATTCATTTTCAGGGGCACAGGATTCTAAAACTAGGGAGCACAGGCTTAAGGTGAGAGGGTAGAGATGTAAGAGGGAAATATTTTCACTCAGAAGGTAGTCCGTATCTGGAATGAGCTGCCAGAAGAAGCATATACAATGCCTTCTTTTAAACAAGATTTGGACAGGTTTATGTATAAGGAAGGGTTTTGAGGGCAAATCCAGGTAAATATTATTACCCCAATATGCCAACTTAGTTAGCACGGCCAGGTTGGCCCAAAGGCTCTGTTGCTGTGCTGTACAGCTCTATGACTCTGTAACTTAAACTGGTAAAACAAGGTTGACAAGCAATTAAAGTCACCCTACAGGTACATAATCAAATAGATCTGAAAAGGGTTCTGATCAAATATCATAGATCGGAACAAGATAGGCCGCTCCTGCAAAATCCAATGGACTGACATGTAGTACGCAACGCAGCGGAACCTCCGCCATTTTGGAAAACCCGACCCAACTTATGCCTCTCGCAATGTAATCAGCATTGCGGGGAAACAGTATGTGTGTGTGATATAGCTCATCTACCATATTCATCATTTTGTTAAATTTATTTTAAAATGTTTTCCTCCCTGCTTAATCTATCTGTTTCTGCTCATTTCCCTCCCATCCTTCCTCCCCACCGCCCTCTATTCTGCAGTTTCCCTTGTATTGCTCTAACACATACTATGCACAAATATGACATTATATACACATATATATATATATGAAAGTGTGTTTGTGTGAGAGGCAAGATAGAGATAATAAAATACCTCAGTTCTCTCTAGGATAAGAAGCAACTTTGATTTAAAGCAATGTTCTATTTCTCTTTTATCTTATTTCTCATGATGTACATAAACCATAAAGGCAATTATATTTATAAATATATATAACTATATATAATACACACACACACACACACATATATATATATATATATATATATATATATATATATAGATATATAGATATATATATGTGTGTGTGTGATGGATGTATATAAATACATAACACACACATATATATTTCTCAAGTTTATATTTATATATATATATACAAACACATACGTATTCATATATATTCACTATATATATATGATGCATATATATATATATATGATGCATATGCATGTTATAAATATATAGCACACACACACACACACACACACACACACACACACACACACACACACACACACACACACACACACACACACACACACACACACACACACACACACACACACACACACACACACACACACACACACACACACACACACACACACACATATATCTCCAGTTTCTTTCTTGTGAATTCCTCTAATTATTTGTTGAGCAACCTTTTTCTTTCTTTCTTTCTTTCTTTCAACCTCTCTCTCTCTCCCTCTATGAAATCCTAATACTGTGAATAAAATATCAATGAACACTTGCCAAGATATTTTTTCATACTTTCATTCTATATTAGTGGGATAAAATGTAGTGTATACATACACTGATGCAGAAGTGCGAGCGTTAGACATGAATAATGTACATTGCTACCATAGTTTAGTTTTTAATTTAACATATATTTGAGGGGGCTTGTCCAATACAGTGCTAACCCTCACTTTGTGACAAATGAGTGCACTTTGAAACATTGATGGAGCGATTTTTGTACCAACCCCTTACCTTTTCCACGGGAATCTACCTCAAAGCACCAATTTAACCTGATGGCGATCTCATGTTACCAACCACGCAGCCTGTCTTCAGGAAGTAGGTCATGTTGTGATATTTAAAATGGAAATGGTTGCTTCTGATTTTTGCTTGTTATAGTCTAGAAATACAATGTGAACTACTTTGTGGGCAAATCGCATGAAGTCACAGGCTCTGACAATGGATGGACTATAAGCAGCATATGGCTGTTACTGATATTTTAGTGACTATGAAAATGAATCCTAAGATAGACACAAGAAGCTGGAGTAATTCAGCGGGACAGGTAGCATTGCTGGCGAGAAGGAATGGGAAACGTTAAAAGTCGTGGCCCTGATTCAGCTTCAAATGAATCTTTCTTGGTCCAATAAGGAACTTACTCCTTCTGATGATTTTTGCAGGAATCTGCAAGCTACTGCTTTTTATTTTATTTTACAGGATGGGGACCGGGAATTAATATTTTTAATATTTTATGACTAAATAGCAAAATACTCCTGATAGTTTGTGTAATATTCCAAGTTTTCCAAAATTACAGCAAAACTAGCGATGATCTCCGGGCTACAGTGCATGGAGTTAAATCAGAAACGCTAACTTAAAGACGCAACTTATCAAGTAAGGTGTCGGCTGGGGTTCAAAATTGAAAACAAATAAGAAGATAAAGAAAAAGAACTTGGACAGGCTAGATGCAGGAAGATTGTTCCCGATGTTAGGGAAGTCCAGGACAAGGGGTCACAGCTTAAGGATAAGGGGGAAATCCTTTAAAACCAAGATGAGAAGAACTTTTTTCACACAGAGAGTGGTGAATCTCTGGAACTCTCTGCCATAGAGGGTAGTCGAGGCCAGTTCATTGGCTATATTTAAGAGGGGGTTAGATGTGGCCCTTGTGGCTAAGGGGATCAGGGGGTATGGAGAGAAGGCAGGTACGGGATACTGAGTTGGATGATCAGCCATGATCATATTGAATGGCGGTGCAGGCTCGAAGGGCTGAATGGCCTACTCCTGCACCTAATTTCCTTGTTTCTATGTTTCTAACTGATATTGCCATCATTGATGCCTGTACTAAAAGCCACATCTGAATAATACTATCTTTAAAAAAAACCTAGAGACTAAATTTAGTCATTTTAATGCTTCAGCCCCACATTAAATGAAGATTGACAACGAAGTAATCTATTGATAACACAATTTATGACCCATTTAAATTATAATTTATACTTAATACTTAAAATACAACTTTTGGTGGAAAGTAACAACAATAATCAAATTGATCCTGAAGTTATTTCACGAAAATTGACCCACTAATTTCTAGATCATGACAGTGACAATCATTTCTAGATTGTAATTCGCAGAGTGCGTGCATTTTTCACTACAATCCCATTCAAAAAAGTTTGGATAATGAATTAAATTCATTGCATGGTCCAAACTTGGGAGAAATTACTTCCTCGGAGATAACGCGGTTAGTACCCGGAGCTAGGAACGTTGATGCTATGGTGCGAGCTGACTCGTCATTGCTGCAGACTAATGGGGCCTCCCATTAATGTGCCTTAACATAATAACATTAATGTGCGGCGCTGGCATTTCTAACGTGGCGCTGCGTACTCTGCACTTGCAGGCAAAGATACTAATCGTAAAGCCGCTTCTGAAGATGGCGCTAAAAATTACCCATAACCTACTACAGCTTTTTCGCCGAGTGGACCATCTTGCTCCGCTCTATGATCTTTGGTTCTGATCATTGTGAATTGTTCAGCTGAATAGGTGGTAGGTTTAGCCAGTCAAAGTCAATATGAAGAGTTTGATTCACCATGCAACCATTGAGACCTGACTGCAAATGCAGATAGCCATTTTGCGATTATTGTGCTTTGAGGATTAGGAGTTCCCTTCCAGTCCGACAGGAAAAGCACTGCCGCAGAATCACCTCACTGTTTCAAGTTGTAGAATTCCTACCGGACATTCCTAGCTACTAGCTAAATACAATTGGTGGGGGGAAGGAAGGCATAGACATGGTAAATGGTCACATTATTTTTCCCAGTGTAGGGGAGTCTGTAATGTTGGTGACTCACATCACAACTCACAAAGGAACGGCACAGTGGGGTATCTGGTACAACTCCTGCCTCACGTCGCTAGAGACCCTGGTTCAATCCTAACCTCGGGTGCTGTCAATGTGGAATTTTCACATTCTCTCTGTGACCTTGTGCGTTTCCTCTGTCTGCTCCAGTTTTCTCCAAGATCCGAAAGATATGCAAGTTTGCAAGCTTAGTTTAGTTTAGTTCAGTTTAGAGATACAGCGCAGAAACAGTCCGCACTATCCAGCGATCCACACATATTAATACTATCCTACACACTAGGGACAATTTACAATTTTTACCAATCCAATTAACCTACAAACCTGAAGACGGTTCTCGACCCGAAACGTCACCCATTCCTTCTCTCCAGAGATGCTGCCTGACCCGCCGAGTTACTCCAGCATTTTGTGGCTACCTTCAATTTAAACCAGCATCTGCAGTTCCTTCCTACACAACCTACAAGCCTGTATGTCTTTGTGTGCGAGGAAAACGGAGATCCTGGAGAAAACCCATGTGGAGAACATACAAACTCCGTACAGTCAGCACCCGTGGTCAGAATCAAACCCGGGTCTCTAGTGCTGTAAGGCAGCATTTCTACCACCATGCCCAATTATTAAAAACCTTGGGTTGAATTTCTATACACTGAAATATAACTAAGTCATGACCGTGATAGTCATATTCGACTAGCTTTCAGAAGATTGTCAAAACACACTTTACATGTATTTGCAGATAACCAACCATATTGAAAAACTATATTAATTTTCAGTGATAATACTTTGGCCAATATATTCCGTAGAAATTACTTCTTGGCTTATTTCAAACCAATTGGATTGACTTTTATATCTGAATAAAGGATTAAAGAACATTGCATTAGGATGTGATTTGATGTGCTTTCAAATAAAATATAACATCTATAGAAGATAGATTTAGTCTTTAGTCAGAGGGTAGTTAATCTGTGGAACTCATTGCCACAGAGGGTTTGTGGAGGCCAAGTCAGTGGATATTTTTAAGGCAGAGATAAACAAATTCTTCATTGGATCGGGTGTCAAGGGTTATGGGGAGAAGGCAGGAAAATTAGATTAGGAGGCAGAGAACAGCCATGATTGAATGGCGGACTAGACTTGATGGGCCGAATGGCCTAATTCTACTCCTATAACTTGAGACCTTGTGAATATTGGGACCAGGGCACAAACTTATTTTATTTCTTGCGAGATGATGGATGGTGGGATGAATTCACCTCGTCTTCATCAGTTGCGAAATCAATGGAAGCTGTTTGGTGAAAGACTGAAGAGGATGTTAACATACCAACCAGAGCACCAGTGAAAGAGATTAAACAAGGAATTAACTGAGAATTCCACAAACGGGCAAGGCATCCATATTAAAAAGCCTTGGAAATGTTTAACACAAATGGGATTTTCTTAACTGTGGAATTATCTCACAAACTCATCTTTATAACTCACATGCCATGAATGATGGTGGCACAGGTAGAAAAACCACTGCTTCGTAGCGTGCTTGCGAACCGCTTTAGATTGGAACCTCTGGTGGTGTTTATGTGAAGCTTGCATGTTCTTCCTACATGGGATTCCTCCTGGTGCTCTGGTTTTCACCCACATTCCAAAGGTGAGTGGTAGGAACATGGAGGAGATGATGAGAATACAAGGATTACACAATAGGATTAATTGAAACATAGAAACATAGAAAACAAGTGCAGGAGGAGGCCATTCGGCCCTTCGAGCCAGCACCGCCATTCATTGTGATCATGGCTGATCGTCCCCTATCAATAACCCGTGCCTGCCTTCTTCCCATATCCCTTGACTCCACTAGCCTCTAGAGCTCTATCTAACTCTCTCTTAAATCCATCCAGTGATTTGGCCTCCACTGCCCTCTGTGGCAGGAAATTCCATAAATTCACAACTCTCTGGGTGAAAAGGTTTTTTTCTCACCTCAATCTTAAATGACCTCCCCTTTATTCTAAGACTGTGGCCCCTGGTTCTGGACTCGCCCAACATTGGGAACATTTTTCTTGCATCTAGCTTGTCGTTTTTTCTGCATCTAATGTCAGGTTAATGTAAATAGGTTGGTGGTCGGTGCAGATCCAGCGGGCCAAGGACGTGTCTCATTGTTGTATCTCTTTGTGACACCAACGCACCTTAGTTTTTGAGGAACAACAATTGTGCTCAACGGTGAGGGCATTTGACGTGAAAAGATGAAATGTTGGGTCAAATGTTGGGAGATGAGGAATAGGTGACGTTTCGTGCCAAAACCCTTCTTCAGATTCCTCTTGAGTCTGAAGAAGGGTCTCGACCTGAAACATCACCTGTTCCTTTTCTCCAGAGATGCTGCCTGACCCGCTGAGTTCCTCCAGCATTTTGTGTCTATCTCCGGTGTAAACCAGCATCTGCAGTTCCTTCCTACACAGAAATGTTGGCTACACAGATGGAAACACTACTCGCAAGAAGAGGAAAAAAACTGAATACAGAAGAATGGAGACATACAAATAAGAAGTCAGTTTGACTATTTTTACATTGAAATGATGAGCTCTTGAATAAATACCATTGAAAAAAAATCTCTTTATAAAGTAAATCTTTTCTTTTCCACTTTACAAATTGTAATGACAGGAGAGGTCAAGGATTTTATTTGATTGAAATGTTTAAGGCCACAGTTGCTGTCGATATTACATCTAATTTGTTGAAGCTCCTTCAATGTGTATCGTAGGTTTCCATTCACCAAAATAAGAAACAATATTATCCTTCTGAATTAACACTGCACTCAATTAGAGAAAAATGAAATACTGAATAAGATCAATTTGGGATATCTCTTGGCAAAAATGTACTATTCTTGGAAGGTGATGTTGCCATGGTGAAGCATCTATATAATCATGTACAGGAAGGTAAGTTGTCACACAGCAGAGATTCTAATGATATTTGTGCTTCACTACTCACTCCGAGCATGACAGATTTGTTCGAGATCTAGTCTAAATCAAAACTAATGATTTAAATCCTGCACTCTGCATCTAAAAAATTAATTCTTCAACCATAAAAATGTTAAAGCTAAATATTCCTGACAGAGTTTTAAAAGGAGCTTGCTTGAAGTTCAGCAGTTCATGAGTGTTTATTTGTTATTGGTATTAGTTTGATATTGTCATGTGTACTGAGTATACAGAGCCAATGCCTCACCCGCTGAAACCCGCTGAGTTTCTCCAGCATTTTTGTCTACCTTTGACTTTCCAGCATCTGCGGTTCTTTCTTAAACAATACAGAGACAAAACTTTGTTTTGTGTGCTATCCAGCCAATTCACATCACAGGTAGACACAAAACGCTGGAACAACTCAGTGGGACCGGCAGCATCTCTGGAGTGAAGGAATGGGTGACGTTTCGGGTCGAGACCCTTCTTCAGTTAGGAGGGAGTTAGATGTGGCCCTTGTGGTTAAGGGAATCAGGGGGTATGGAGAGAAGGCAGGTACGGGATACTGAGTTGGATGATCAGCCATGATCACATTGATTGGCGGTGCAGGCTCGAAGGGCCAAATGGCCTACTCCTGCACCTAATTTCTATGTTTCTATATTTCTATGTTTCAGACTCTGAAAAGTCTGAAGAAGGGTCTTGACCCAAAACGTCACCCATTCCTATTCTCCAGAGATGCTGCCTGTCCCGCTGAGTTTCTCCAGCATTTTGCGTCCCTCTTCGGTTTAAACCACCATCTGCAGTTCTTCCAACACAATTCATATCATGCGTGAGAGCATCAGGTGGTGCAAAAGACGAAATAAAAAGAGTGCAGTGTATTGCGTTATCGGTACAGATAAAGTGCACGTCATAAAAAAGTGCAAACGCAACATCTAGGTTGATTGTAAGATTGAAGATTCATCCTGAACATACATCCTCAGATCCATACAAGAACCAATAAATGTACAATAAATGATTAGTTATTCTAGGTAAACCAGACCATCACAGTACAAAAGCCCATATGTGTAGAACAATTATATTAGTGCAAACTCCCTAGTGAGTCAGTGTGGAGGTTTAGTTGTGGTGAGAGTTGTGAAAGTTCAATAACTGATGGTTAATGGGAAGGAGTTTGGCTTGAACCTTGATGTGACGGTTCTCAGGCTCCATCCGGTACCTTAGTCCTTATGGTATCAGTGGGAAGAGAACATGGGCAAGATTGTGTGGGTCTTTGATGATATTAGAGTCATGGACCCATAGAGTGATACAGTGTGGAAAACAAGCCCTTCGGCCCAACTTGCCCACACTGGCCAACATGCCCCAACTACACTAGTCACACCTGCCAGTGTTTGGTACATATCCCTCCAAACCTGTCCTATCCATGTACCTGTCTAACTGTCTCATAACTGTTGGAATAGTCCCAGCATCAACTACCTCCTCTAGCAGCTGGTTCCATACACCAGCCACCCTTTGTGTGAAAAAGGTACCCCTTAGATTCCCATTAAATCTTTTCCCCTTCACCTATGCCCCTATATCCTCTGGTCCTCGATTTACCTACTCTGGGCAAGAGACTCTATGCATCTACCCGATCTACGCCCCCTCATGATTTTATGATCATATGATCTGATTTTTATGAGATACGATGGTATATTAGTTGCGTTCTAGAAGCAGCGCTTCCTGTAGATCTCTGCAGTGGTGGTGAGGTCAATATCCATGATGGACCCGGCAATGTCCGTCAGTTTCTGCATACTCCCTGCCTCTTGAGCATTCGAAGTACTGAACCAATACATGATGTAACCAGTCAGTACAGCTCTCCACCATACACCTTTAGCAGTTTGACAGAATACCTGGTGACAGGCTGAATCTACTCAAACATCCGAGAAAGAGGAGACATTTGAATTAATTATCATCAGTTAAACAAAAATAGTTCAGTTCAATATAGACTTTTATAATATTAACGTTTCTTTATCATGGTATTCGAGGCAATAATGGACGGCACAATGGAGCAGCAGCATACATATAGGCTTGTATTCACTGGAGTTTAGAAGGATGAGGGGAAATCTTATAGAAACATATAAAATTATAAAAGGACTGGACAAGCTAGATGCAGGAAAAAATCTTCCCAATGTTGGGCGAGTCCAGAACCGGGGGCCACAGTCTTAGAATAAAGGGGAGGTAATTTAATACTGAGGTGAGAAAAAACTTTTTCACCCAGAGAGTTGGGAATTTATGGAATTCCCTGCCACAGAGGGCAGTGGAGGCCAAATCACTGAATGGATTTAAGAGAGAGTTAGATACTATAGGGGGCTAGTGGAGTCAAGGGATATGGGGAGAAGGCAGGCTCGGGTTATTGATAGGGGACAATCAATCATGATCACAATGAATGGCGGTGCTGGCTCGAAGGGCCGAATGGCCTCCTCCTGCATCTATTTTCTATGTTTCTATGTTTCTATGTTTACAGCGACAAACACCAGGGTTCGATCCTGGCTACGGGTGCAGTGTTTTGTGGAGTTTGTGACCATGTGGGTTTTCTCCGGGTGCTCCGGTTTCCTCTCACATCCCAAAGACGTACAGTTTCATGGGTTAATTGCCTTTGGTAAAAACGCTAATTTCCCCCTCGTGTGTAGGACATTGCCAGTGTGATCGCTGGTTGGCATGGACTGGGTGGGCCGAAGGGCTTGCGCTAAATTCACACTAACCTGTTCGACGTGTGATGGAACAAGTCAATCCTCCATGCCCAAGAGTCACCCAGCAAAGCAGACCTGGCTGCCAGCTACAACGAGGCCTCAGGCGATCGCAGTAGAACCATGTCCCCAGAACATCCTTACAGCCTAAAGGTTTTTAGTCGGTTTAAAATGCCACTTATAATCAGAGACATTTAAAAGCTGTTCAAATAAATTTAAATAATTTAAACAAACAAGGAAGAATTAAAACAGCCTTTTCATTTGAATGCACCGTTCAAAGAAATCGGGTCACACTTCCCCAGCAGAATGCAAGTTGTGTTAATCAGGGCGGCACAGTGGTGCAGCAGTAGACTTGCTGCCTAAAGGGCCTGTCCCACCAGCATGCGATTGCATGCGTCTAGCGCGACCAAACGTGGTGGCTTGAGGCGTACGGTCTCGCGGGGCCGGTCCCACTTCCAACCGCGGAGCCGTCTGGAGCTGGTCCCGACAACATACTCACCTGGGCAGGAGGTGGGCCGACTGAATTTGGACATCGCACGGCGCCGGGCGGTGATGTAATCGCGCAACGCCACGCGCTAGGCGTACGCCGTCAAGACGCTACGTACGGGGTCGAGACGGTCCGTACGGCCTCAATGCGGCTGCGTGCCGGCATGCCGTTGCCGTGCAGAATTTTTGGACAGTGTCAGTTTTTCGGAGCCCCGCGCAATGTTCGGACCAGCCCCGCACAACTCCATACAGCTCCGGCGATCGAAGTGGGACCGGCACCGCGAGGCCGTACGGCTCAAGCGACCACGTTAGGTCGCGCTAGCCGCATGCAGTCGCATGCTCATGGGACAGGCCCTTTACAGTGCCTGGGACCCAGGTTCGATCCTGACTACAGGCATTGTCTGTACAGCGTTTGTACATTCTCCCCGTGACCTGCCTGGGTTTTTTCCGGTATCTCCAGTTTCCTCTCACATTCCAAAGACGTCCAGGTTTGCAGGTTAACTGGCTTGGATTCATTGTAAATTTTCCCTAGAGTGTGTAGGGTAATGTTGGTGTGCAGGGATCACTGGTCGGCATGGACTGGGTGGGCCGAAGGGCCTGTTTCCACACATTATCTCTGAAACTAAACTAAGTACAGCTGTGGAGATTTGTTTGTGTATTCATCTTTGTGCACCTCCTTCTTGATTACATCCAGGCCCACTCTTTCAATCATTTGACTCATTGATGAGTCCAGTGATGGAGTGAATGCTCGGTCGGACTCACTACACTTGAGCCACTACTCATTTCCAGTTTCCACAATCGAAAGCGCAGGCACAAAGGTCTATGACAAGCTGAACAGTGAGCAGAGGACAGCTGGTGGCCCTGGAGAGAACCATCGGCTAAAGGTGGGTAACATGAAGCCCAATAAAAAGGATGATCTTTGGTCAGTACTGCCAAGATCCATTACGTATGACAGTCCAATTCAATCCGAGCCAATTAACCTACAAACCTGTACGTCTTGGGAGTGTGGGAGGACACCAGAGGTCCCGGGGAAAACCTAGGCAGTCGTGGAGAGAACGTACAAACTATGTACAGATAAGCACCTAGTCAGAATCAAACCCGGGTCTGTAGCTCTGTAAGGCAGCAACTCTACCGCTGTACCACTATCCCTGCTCCTCCAGTAAATTGTTTTTTGAGTGTAAATGGATTGCTGATGGTTAGTGTAGGCTTGGTGGGCTATCGAGCCTGTCTCCAGTTCAGTTTAGTTTATTGTCACATGTACCGAGGTACAGTGAAAAGCTTTTGTTGTATGCTAACCAGTCAGCAGAAAGACAATACATGACTGCAATTGATTCAACTACAGTGCACAGATACAAGATAAGGGACATATGCTGCACATCCATGCTGCATATCTCTGTGACTCTTAAAATACCCTTGGACACCTACATGGATAGGAAGCCTAAGGAGGGATATGGACCAAACATGGGCAAATGGGACTAACCTAGATGGGGCATCTTGGTCGTCATGGATGAGTTGTCCTAAATGATCTGTTACCATGCTGTCTGACTTCATGATTCAATGAAACTTGTCCTATCCATGTACCTGTCAAACTTTTTCTTAAACGTCGGGATGGTCCCAGCCTCAACTACCTCCTCTGGCAGCTTGTTCCATACACCCATCACCACCCATTATGTGGAAAAAGTTACCCCTCAGATTCCTATTAAATCTTTCCCCTTCACCTTGAACCTATGTCCTCTGGTCCTCAATTCCCCTACTCTGGGCAAGAGATTATGTGCATCTACCTGATCTATTCATCTCATGATTTCACACATGTCTATAAGATCACCAATGTTTCACCAAGCTTAAAACCCCAATTATGTCCAGCATGGCACTTCTGTTGCGAGAGAGAGAGAGAAGGCACAGTCCAAAAGCAGCACGACAATATTCAACGTCTGAAGCTTGACAGAAATTCGGCAAAAAGCAGGAACGGGGTGCTGATTTTAGATGATCAGCCATGAGCACATTGAATGGCGGTGCTGGCTCGAAGGGCCGAATGGCCTACCTCTGCACTTATTTTTCTATGTTTCTATGTTTCTAAAAAGGAATTCTCGAGTTTGAGATTTCAGCAATCAGTTCTCACAAGATTGTTTTGGCAAAAACAAATAGCTGGTTGCTGCTTCAAAATGTTATTCTGCCCCCAGCTGGCAAATCAACAAGCATGTTTGAATGTGATTTTCTCCAGTGAGCAGGCATAATTGGGAGATTTATTTAGTTGCTTTTTCAACATGGCTTTTGATCTTGCAGGGAGTTGACTGAAGTGTGGGTGGTAAAATGCATGCGGGCAAGTGTGGTGACCATCACTGCTCGCCACTCAGCCAATATGTCTGTGGGAAGAGAAGCTGAATGAATATTTTGGGTCAATGACCTTGCGGTGAAGAGCATGAATATGAAATATCATATGCAGGAAGCAACTGCAGACCCAGGATGGACACAAAATGCTAGAGTTACTCAGAGGGACGGGCAGCATCTCTGGAGAGAAGGAATAGGTGACACTTCCGGCCGAGACCCTTCTTCAGACTGAGAGCAGATGCTGCCCGACCCGCTGAGTTACTCCAGCATTTTGTGTCTCACTTGCAGTTCAGAATGTCTGACCAGTACAGCAGCGTTAAATCCCAATTTACATGTATTCTGAGAATCGGGGGAGAGGGAAACAAGAGATATGAAAAGGCACATGGGACAAATAAATGAAAGATGCAAAAAGACAGGTTGCTGGCTCTGATTAGTCCTTTAGCATATCTTTCATAAATTAGTTCTATGTAACCTTTAAATAGCTCTAGTTTCCCTCTTCCCTGACTCTCAGTCTGAAGAAGGGTCTCGACCCGAAACGTCACCCATTCCTACTCTCCAGAGATGCTGTCTGTCCCGCGTAGTTACTCCAGCTTTCTGTGCCTATCTTCGATGTGAAATGTTAACTCCGTTTCTCTCCCCGTTGCTGCTGCCTGACCTGTCGAGTGTGTTTCGAGTAACAACTCCCTTTTCCTTTTGCGCCATTGAATGTCGGGAATGAATGGCGCAAAATGAATCAATCGCACGGATCAACGATGGCCGCTGAGTTACTCCAGCACTCTGTGTCCCTTCCTTTCTCTCCAGAGTTGCCACTTGACCCCCCGAGTTTTGCTCGGGCACTTTGTGTCTATCAGTGCCGGATCATGATTAGTGTACATGTCTTCAAAGAGCGAAAGGTCAAAGGGCTAGTTTCCATGCCCTATCCCTAAACTAAACTAAACTAAACTAAACTAAACTAAACTAAACTAAACTAAACTAAACTAAACTAAACTAAACTAAACTAAACTAAATGGTGGTCAGTTACCACACTGAGGATGTGGTGCAAATGGCCTTTAATTTCTTCTCCACTGCGTTCCGTGTAACTTTATTAAAAATGAATTATGATGCCCTGTATAAGCCTCATCACTGACTTTCCCAGAAGACAATTCACCAGCTGTAATAATTGAAGTCAAAAAGGTTAGGCAGAGAGTACAAATGACCAGGGATCGATGGATATACGCCAACAGGGCTGACAACCTCTAGGTCAGAGTTCACACAGAGGATATAGATTAATAAGGCGAATTCTGAAGTCAGACACGTGTATTTATATTGGTATGAAAGTACATCAAAGTTCCAAAATCAAAGCACCCGTGATCAGTCTAATTCAATGAATGCCTGAACTTGCTCTTCTACAAAACAGGGCGACACGGTGGCGCAGCGGTAGAGCTACTGCCCTCCGCTCCAGAGGCCCGGGTTTGATCCTGACTACGGGTGCTTGTCTGTACGGAGTTTCGACGTTCTCTCGGTGAGATGCGTAGCTTTTCTCCGATACCTTCAGTTTCCTCTCGCACTCCAAAGACGTACAAGTTTGTACGTTAATTGGCGAGGTCTAAATATAGGTTGTCCCTGGTGTACGTAGGATAGTGTTAATGTGCAGGGATTGATGGTCAGCACGGACCTGGTGGGCCGAAGGGCCTGTTTCCGTGCTGTATCTCCAAACTAAACTAAACTAACAAACAGCATGTGTAACAGAGCAAATGTCTCAGATTTGTTCACCACAATGTGATCATTCACAATTGTATACTAATGCATGTATGGAGGTGATTGGATAAATCAGCAAATGTATAAATCAGAGGTGTGTAAAATCATGCGGGCAATGGATAGGATGAATGCATGGTCTTTTTCCCAGCACAAGGGAACCAAGAATTAGAGGGCGTAGGTCTAAGGTGAGAGGGGAAATATTTAATACAAATCCGAGGGGCAACTTTTTTATACAGAGGGTGGTAAGTATATGGAACAAGCTACCAGAGGAAGTAGTAGAGGCAGGTGCAATAACAACATTTAAAAGATATTCCACCAGGTACATGGATCGGAAAGGCTCAGAAGCATATGAGCCTAACACAGGCAAATAGAACCATCTTAGATGATTATCTTGGTCTTATTTTTTAGACTTTAGACTCTAGACAGCGTTGAAACCGAGACAACGCTGATCAGTGATCATCACATACACTGGCACCATCCTACACACTTGGAACAATTTACAATTTTTTACAGAAGGCAATAAACCTGCAAACCTGTACGTCTACAGGGTGTAGGTAGAAGCCAGTGCACCTGGAGATAACCCACGCAGTCACAGGGGGAATGTACAAACTCCGTACAGACACCACCCGTAGTCAAGATCAAACCGGGTCTCAGGCACTGTAAGGCAGCAACTCCACCACTGG
The DNA here is from genome assembly GCF_028641065.1 of Leucoraja erinaceus. Lineage (NCBI taxonomy): Eukaryota > Metazoa > Chordata > Chondrichthyes > Rajiformes > Rajidae > Leucoraja > Leucoraja erinaceus. Next base: position 7,551,407 of record NC_073385.1, on the reverse strand, counting down.
GCCACAGTTCCGCCCCCCTGGAATGCATGGACAAATTGTACCGAAGGGCTTGATTCCATGCTTGTGTGACTTTGACTATGAGATGCTGGGTATTGAAACTAAACCCTGATGATGCTGAAGATGAACAGCAAGGCTAGCAACATCTGTGGAGGCAGAAACAGCAACCACTTCAGGATGATGATATCTTATATTGGTCAAAGAAGCGTAAGACAAGGTAAATCTTAAAATAGGACGGCACAGTGGTGCAGTGGAAGAGTTGCTGCCTTACAGCGCAAGAGACCCGGGTTTGATCCTGACTACGAGTGCTGTCTGTAAGGAGTTTGAACGTTCTTCCCGTGACCTGCATGGGTTTTCTCCAAGTTCTTCGGTTCCCTCCCACACTCCAAAGACATACAGGTTTGTGGGTTAATTGGCATGGCATAGTGAGCCTAGTGTATGTAGATCCGTGTTAATGTGCGGTGATCGCTGGTCGGCGTGGGCACGGTGGGACGGCGTTGCCTGTTTCTGCGCTGTATCTCTAAGCTAAACTAAACTAAAGGATAGAGTGGCAGAGAGGAATATCAAGGTCATCCCAGAGCTCCCTAGAATTCCAGAATTCCCCAAAATAAAAGAAAGGCAACTGGAGACATAATAGCCACCAACGGACAGCGTAAATTTAGGGATGGATTTGAAGTGAGAATTGGAGGAGCTTGAGTTATGCATTTCCGAGCTGGCAGAATGATAGCGATGGGAAGAAGATTGCCTTGGAGGGATTTGAAATAACAGATGAAGATGGTAAAACCAAGCTGTTTTTCCGGGAGCCACTGCAAGCACGAGGGTGTTGTTTATGAACAGAAGATTGCGAGTTAGGTGAAAGGTAGCAGGTTTTAGATGGTCTCAAGATTATGGTGAGTTGGCCATTCTACCTCTTAAGCCTGAACCTCCATTCAGAAAGATCACGGTTGATCCAGCCTTGGGCAATTGATTAGACAATAGACAATAGACAATAGACAGTAGGTGCAGGAGTAGGCCATTCACCCCTTCGAGCCAGCACCGCCATTTAATGTGATCAAGGCTGATCATCCCCAATCAGTATCCCGTTCCAGCCTTCCCCCCATATCCCCTGGCTCCGCTATTTTTAAGAGCCCTATCTAGCTCTCTCTTGAAAGCATCCAGAGAACCTGCCTCCACCGCCCTCTGAGGCAGAGAATTCCACAGACTCGCAACTCTCTGTGAGAAAAAGTGTTTCCTCGTCTCCGTTCTCAATGGCTTACTCCTTATTCTTAAACTGTGGCCCCTGGTTCTGGACTCCTGCCTCCATGTTTCCTGCCTCTAGCGTGTCCAAACCCTTAACAATCTTATATGTTTCAATGAGATACCCTCTCATCCTTTTAAACTCCAGAATGTACAAGCCCAGCCGCTCCAATCTCTCAGCATATGACAGTCCCGCCATCCCGGGAATTAACCTTGTAGACCTACGCTGCATTGGTACTAGTGTCAGGGGTTATGGGGAGAAGGCAGGAGAATGGGGTTAGGAGGGAGAGATAGATCAGCCATGATTGAATGGTGGAGTAAATGGGCCGAATGGCCTAATTCGGTTCCCATCACTTATTACCTTATGACGTTATGAGCTCAGCATTGATTTTTCTCTTCCTCCCTGTCCCCTGTCACTTCCTGTGTAGGAAGGAACAGCAGATGCTGGTTTACACCATAGATAGACACAGAATGCTGGAGTAACTCAGCGGGACAGGCAGCATCTCCGGAGGGAATGAATGGGTGACCTTCCTCAGTCTGACATCCTGGTGGTTGAAATGTTTTGTCGTTTTAGACCTTGAATATATTCAATGACAGTCAATTCTAAAGAATCACAACACTGTGAAAGAAAAAAATTGCTCTTCAACTCCTCCCATTACTTGAGGTGGCAAACACTAAATTTGACAATCAGTGAAACCGAGGTGGAGCATGGAAAGTCCCCACTGGTATTCCCATTGTTCGTGCATATTTAGATTTCCGATTCCGATTCCGATTCAACTTTAATTGTCATTGTCAGTGTACAGTACAGAGACAACGAAATGCAGTTAGCATCTCCCTGGAAGAGCGACATAGAATATGATTGCAATAGATTTCCAGAAGACCCTCATTAGAATCCCACATAAAGGACACCAAAGCATCTGGTCACCAAAACTAAAAGTCTCAAATAAAATGAAAGTCTTAAAAGCTTAATTCATTTCAAAACATTTTAAATTGCTTAAAGTTATATGAAAATGAATAACAAGTCAGCTTCCTTTTTCATTTTTCTTTTAAATTCTTTCTCATTTTTCCTTATTATTTTTATTTCTTCACCTTTTTTTTTAATGTATATTTCCCCTTCCTTCCTTGCCTTCTTTCCATTTCTAATTCTTTTTTTTCTTTACTTTCCTCTCAAAGCAATTTAATTCAATGATTCTATGATACTTTATTGTCACGTGTACCTAGGTGCAGTATTTTTGCCTTTAATACACAGTTGCAAAGAGTCGCCACATATTTGGTGCCAAGAAAGTTACAGAGTACTATGTTTAGTATAGAGATACAGGCCCTTTGGCCCACCGAGTCAAAGTCAAAGTCAAAGTCACATTTATTCGTCACATGCAGTGAAATGAATTTGCCAGCAGGGATACACTTAAAAACAAAACACACAACACACAATAGAATTTAACACAAACATCCACCATGGCATTCTACACTGTGTTGGAAGGCAACAAAGTTCAGTCAGTCCTCCTCCTTCAGTCAGTCCACACTGACCAGAGATCCCTGCACATTAACACTCCTACTACACACAAATAGGTTGACAGTTTTACAATTATATTTCAAGCCAATTCACCTACAAAACTGCACGTCTTTGGAGTGTGGGAGGAATCCGTCGTTCTTGGAGAAAACCCATGCAGAACGCAGGGGAGAACGTACAAACTCTGTACAGACAGCACCCGGAGTCGGGATCGAACCCGAGTCTCTGATGCTGCAAGGCAGTAAGTAGCTCTACCACTGTGCCACTGTGCCGCCCCATGTCATTTTCTATGTCGGTGTGGTCGGGTGGGAATTTAAACCTTGTGAGGATGAATGTTTACAGCAGCAAATGTTTTCTTGCTTCATGGTGTCAATGTAATACAACTTCAGTGTACTGTCTGTGGTATTGTGTTGATAAGGAACGTTTTTGTTTTCAGAGTAGCCTGTAAAGCAAAGGAGAAAGTACTCTTCCCAATAAAAATCCTTGGAAAGTATTAGCAGCAAAGAAAATTTCCCCCTGGAATTCATATATTCCACAATGGCTGCAAAAACAAATAAGAATAATTTCCATTTATCTGTAATCTTTTAATCTATTCCATGAGACAATGGGTGCAACAGTGAACTTCAGTAAATTACTATTTGTAGCAGCAACAATCTTATAGTGTGGATGTTCCTTTTGTTTGTTATTAATTTAAAAATTATTATCAGTTTTGGTAACGGCTACATATTATTGATGCTTATTTCCTAATAGCACACATTGTGCAGTTTTCTTTTAAGTATGTAGGTAGGAACTGCAGATGCTGCTTTACACTGAAGATACACGCAAAATGCTGGAGTAACTCAGCGGGACAGGCAGCATCTCTGGAGAGAAGGAATGGGTGACGTTTCGGGTCGAGACCCTTCTTCAGACTGATAGTGAGGGGAGAGGGAAACTTGAGGTATGGAAGGGTACAAAACGCATGTAAGGTGCGAAATGGACAGATCGAACCAGACAAAATGTGTCGGAAGGAACTGCAGAGGCTGGTTTACACTGAAGATAAACACAAAATGCTGGAGAAACTCGGCGGGAGAGGCAGCATCTCTGGAGTGAAGGGATGGATCAAAGCAGACGATGATCAAGGAAATGTACAATGGTTCATTGTCGACTGAGAGGGAGGTGACAATGAGGCATACAAAGAGTAAAATTAATCAGGAGGACAGTTAGAACTAGTAGGAGAACTAGGGTGGGGGAGGGGCGGAGAGAGAGGGAAGGGAAGGTCATCCAACGTTGGATGATCGGCCATGATCATATTGAATGGCGGTGCAGGCTCGAAGGGCCGAATGGCCTACTGCACCTAATTTTTATGTTTCTATGTTTCTATGTCTTGTACCACAAAGGGCACTGTTACGGGACTGTCCCACTTGGCAATTTTTTCGGCGACTGCCGGCATCATTGACTGATGTATCAGGTCAACAAAAAATTTGCGTCACGATGCGGCGTGACGTGGCGTGATGCGGGGGGGACGCAGCGTGACGCGGAGTGGTGACGTATGACGTGCGGTGTTTTTTCAAGTGTCGCAACATCTTTTTTGTCGCCGCTGGACTTTGAAATGTACAAAATATTTTGGCGACACTGATATAACGCCGGCAGGTGCCGAAAAAATTGCCATGTGGGACAGGCCCTTGAGTCCCTCTCCGTTTCTTCCTCGGAAATATCCCACGCAAGCTCGGTTCCGGCTGTGCTAATTCCAAGGCTGAGACTGCGTGCCAGATGTTGTCAGCACACTTTTACAACATACCTGCGAGCATAATTCCCACTGAATGCAAAAACATTTTAAACCAGCAGAGACAAGCTAAACCTTCTAATTATCTGGAGTGGCGTGATTCACATTGTGGAGACTCGTGGTGAATTGTAGGATTGAAGGAAAATCGAGATTCCCTTTCTTTTAACAGCAACAAAATCAATCAAAACGAAAAGCAGGCAGGGACAAATGTGAAAAGTCTCAAATGCTTTGTTGAGGCCAACATTAAGAGGGCGGCATGGTGGCGCAGCGGTAGAGTTGCTGCCTTACAGCGCCAGAGACCCGGGTTCAATCCTGACTGCAGTTGCTGACTGTATGGTGTTTGTACGTTCTCCCGGTGACCTGCGTGGGTTTTCCCCGAGTGCTCCAGTTTCACCCCACTCACATACAAAGACGCAGGGGATTGGGATAGTACTGGTGTACAGGGATCGCTGGTCGGTGTGGACTCGGTGGGCTGAAGGGCATGTTTCTGCGCTGTATCTCTAAACTGAAATAATCAGAAACTCAGGAGCCAGATATTTGAAACTGAGATATATAGATGAAAGAATAATCCTTGTGGGTTTCTTCACCGCCACAAATAGAAAGCAAACAGAGCTAAAATGGTAGTCCATCAAGATGATACAAATGAAAGAAAGAGCTCCCATTAATGCAAAAATACTGGTGGAATTCAACGGGTCAGACAGCATCTGAGGGGGGAAAGGACAGACAGCTTTTCATGTTTGGACCCCTCTTCATTCTCTCCACACCGAAGGTTCCTTCAGCATACCTTTTGTTCATTTGTTCTACCGTACCTCTTCATATGTCCCATTTCTCTCTCCCCTGACTCTCAGTCTGAAGAAGGGTCTCGACCCCGAAACGTCACCTGTTCCTTTACTCCAGGAATGTTGCCGGACTCGCTGTTACTCCAGGTATTTGCGTCTATCCACCAGTTCTTACTTACTTGGTCAGGATTCCCGCATCTGCAGAAACAAAGAACTGCAGAAGCTGGTTAAAACTCCGTACAGACAGCACCCGTAGTCAGGATCGAATCTCGGTCTCTGGCGCTGTAAGGCAGCAACTCTACCGCTGCGCCACCGTGTGATGCCCAGCCCCCAGGGTTCTGTATGTTGGCTATTTTCCTTGTTCAACCAGGACAGTGGACTTACTCAGATCACAAATGTTCACACAGTCTTTGGGCAACAGTCAGCGCCGAGAGTCATTGGCCCACAAATGACACTTTAAAAAAATAAATCACATCTTACTTCCTTATTTCTACATCACTGGCCAATGACCCTCTCTTTTAATTTGTTCATAAGGTCATAAGGAATAGGAGCAGAATTAGGCCATTTGGCCCATCAAGTCTACTCCGCCATTCATCTGTGGCTGATCTATCTCTCCCTCTTAACCCCATTCTGTTGCCTTCTCCCCATAGCCTCTGGCACCTGTATTCATACCTGATGCATCAATGTCGTGGCCAAGCCAATGTTTATTGCTCATCCCAAACTGCCTCAAACGTACTGCTTTGCAATGCTATTTCAGAGTCACAACGCCAAAGAGTCATACACCACATAAACAGGCCCTTCAGCGCATTTCATCCATGCACATCAACATGCCCCACCTCACCTGTTACAGAGAAAGGTTGAACAAGTTAGGGCTTTATTCTTTGGAGCGCAGAAGGTTAAGGGGGGACTTGATAGAGGTTTTTAAAATGATGAGAGGGATAGACAGAGTTGACGTGGAAAAGCTTTTCCCACTGAGAGTAGGGAAGATTCAAACAAGGGGACATGACTTGAGAATTAAGGGACTGAAGTTTAGGGGTAACATGAGGGGGAACTTCTTTACTCAGAGAGTGGTAGCTGTGTGGAATGAGCTTCCAGTGAAGGTGGTGGAGGCAGGTTCGTTTTTATCATTTAATAATAAATTGGATAGTTATATGGACGAGAAAGGAATGGAGGGTTATGGTCTGAGCGCAGGTATATGGGACTAGGGGAGAATACGTGTTCGGCACGGGCTAGAAGGGTCGAGATGGCCTGTTTCCGTGCTGTAATTGTTATATGGTTATATGGTTATAAAGGGGTGGGTGGCATTTCGGGTCGAGACCCTTCTTCAGACTGAGAGTCGGGGGAGAGGGAAACTAGAGATACGAAAAATATGGTTATATGGTTATATTATATGGTTATATTTCACTTGAGTAGTCTACACTCACAAGTATGAATGTTGACTTCTCTAATTTTAGGTAGCCCTTGCTTTCTCCCTCCTTCCCCTCCCCTTCTCAGTTCTCCCACAGTCCTACTGTCTCCTCCTACTTCCTTTCTTTTACCCGTCCTCCCCCCCCCCCCCCCCCCCCCCCCCCCGACATCAGAAGAAGGGTCTCGACCCGAAACGTCGCCTATTCCTTCTTTCCATGGATGCTGCCTCACCCGCTGAGTTTCTCCAGCATTTGTTTTGTCTCCTATCCATTCAAATGTCTTTTGTGGCGGTGCAGTGGCATAGCGGTAGAGTTGCTGCCTTGGCAGCGCCAGAAACCTGGGTTCAAACCTATTGATCCCTGCGACTCACCAAGTCCGCGCTGACCAAAAATCACCAAAGCATTAACTCGCTCCTACACACTAGGGACAATTTACGGAAGCCAATTAACCTACAAACATGTACATCTACGGAATATGGGAGGAAACCAGAGCACCAGTAGAAACCCAACTAGGCCACGGAGAGAACGTATAAACTCCATACAAACAGCACCCATAGTCAGGATCAAACACAGGTCTCTGGCGCTGTGAGGCGCAACTTCTGCGCTACTGTGCCACCCATAGAAGAGCATTTAGATAAATTCCAGCTTCAGAGTTCAAAATTCTGACTTCTGTAATTTTGAAGTTCAACTTTTTCGATATGTTTGACAGAGTAGCAAATATTCTGCCTGTCAGACGCCCAGACATATGTCATCGCTAAACCTGCGGAGGTGCACATTCCACTATACGTCTACGTACTGGGACCTCGGCTGCTGCTAGATTGGCTGGGATGATGCCATCCATCGCCATTGTGCTGCCAAAGATTCTCATACATTGCACTGCAGTAGAAAGGAGTTGATTGAGTTTCACCGCCATAGCATAAAGACTTGGATGCACACCATTGTTGCAATGCCAGCAACATATATTCCTGCTGTAGCAGCCAGCCAGTTAAAGTTAAAGTATAAAGAGAATGTCAAAAATCAGATACCATTTCCTCCCTCTTCAGCATAACCAGTGTAGGCCACTGAGTAAACAGATATCCTTTCCATATCTGAATATAAAGAATTCTTCCCTCCAGACCAGCCAAATATATTGCGGCAGGAAAAACAGCATGAAAATACCAAAGCTTGCAGATATACCCAGTTAATAATGCAACCTTTGAGATAATCGGAAAATAATACATGCAATAATTTTGTTTTAGTCATCAGTGCATGAGAGTGAGTGGATTTCTGTAAATGGAACATAAAATGGAAGATTTAAAGGCAGCTTTGGTTTGTTTGCAGCCTCTTTTATCAATCCATCTTACGACATTGAATGCAGGTTTCTTCATTGGTCTGGTTTATTATTCCATGGACTCCTGTGGTCAAAGGTGGCCTTTCGAAGCAGGGCAAAGGGCTGTAGTTTGTTCTATTATAAAATGAGAAGAGGTGGGCGTTAGATTTGCAGAAGAGCAATTCACGTCAATCTGCCAGCCCCAAACCAATTATTAAACAGCGGGAATTTGAATCGTTAATAATATTCTCCTCAGTTAATAAAAAAAAAGTTTACGTTTTTTTATTTTGCAAAGTTATTTTTCCAAGCGACGGAATCACATTCCTACCAAAGATCCTTCTTCGGGAGTTCACATTGAAAGCTAAACAACCTTCAAGGAAAATACAAGCTTAATTATCAATCAAAACATTTGAGCTTTTATTTCACACTGCAGCAGTCACAGGTTCGAGCCCCATCTGTGGCTGACACTCCAGTCTGCCAGCCACACGTGTCAGGAGATTGAGCAGCTCTCTCAGCTGCTAACTGGGACACCTCGCAGAAATGGAGGAAGTGAAGTATCGCACCTCAGGGCAGAGTGGGGGTGATTTTCAGCCCAGTTACACGACTGCTGGGGGGACACTCAGTACTCTTCAGTTTCGAAGTGGCGTTAGGCCCGCTGAAGCTGAATCGGAGTGCCGTCAGTCTTCCGCAACCACCCGTATCAATGGCTCAAATCAGACGTTTGGCTCAGCTCCACAATCTGCTCTTTTGTTTCCGAGCCCAGCTTGAATCCAACCCCTGTTCCATTCGCGCGACCATTTCGGTCTGCGCTCGGTTTTGTTTTTTTTTCTCAGCACACTGCACCACGCTGAATTCTATCAGTTCCCAGCAGAAATTCAAATCCTGCCTCAATTTTCCTATGATGTCCTCAAAACTTTGCAATTGCACCATCCATTGGTGGCGTAACACCGCTTCAGGGCTCAGGGATTTTAATCAATGAGGAAAGTTTAAACGAGCTTTGTTTACACTTTAATTGATATTTAGTTTAGAGATACAGCGCGGAAACAGACCCTCCCCCCCCCACCCCCCCAACCCCCACATCGTGTCCGCACGGGCCAGCGATCCCTGCACACTAACATTATCCCACACATCTTGGAGAAAACCCACGCAGGTCACGGGGAGAACGTACAAACTCGGTACAGACAGCACCCGTAGTCAGGATCGAACCTGGGTCTCTGGCGCCATAAGGCAGTAGCTCTACCTCTATGCCACCATGCCTCCTTGAGTTTCAGTACTTTCTCCCTTGATAAGCACATAAGGGAGAAAGAAATCAAAATGAAGGTTGATTGTCTCCTTTTGGGGGTTAGACGCAGAGGATGACTACTCTTGCAGTTGGTCTGTGGCACCACGTTGAAAAAGGACTGGTGTTTCAGCTAAAGTTAATCCCACCTTCAATGAGACTAAAACAAATATATAGTCACTGCCTAATCACTTCTTTTGTGTGTAGCCTTGCTGATTTGTTTCCAGTGACAAAGATTCAAAAGTCTCTCATTTTGGAATGCACTGAAAGGAATGTTAAAGGAACTGGATAAATGCAAATGCTTCTTTCTTTTCTGGAAACGGTGGATGAAGTGGAGATTTATGTAGAGGCTAAATCACTTGAGTTAAGGGGGACCCAGAGTGGGGGGGGGCACCGAGAACATAGGTGACCTGGCGTGAGGGGCCGCTGAGAACAAAGGGGGGCTATTGGGGAATAAATGTAACACTTTGTAACTTTGTCTGCACCCTTTATGTGGCAACTCTTTGCATACCTTATATATGCAAAGCACAGAATCTCTTGGAGACATGACACATGTGAGAATAACATATCATATCATTCATTCATTCATTATTTATTTTCACCCTCTATACAGTTTTATGTAACAAATCTAAAATTGCAGAGAATAGAACGATATGGTTCACATGCATATAGAGGAGAATATTTTAACTCGGCATCATACTTGGCATGGACGCTGTGAGCCAAAGGGCCTATTCTTGTGCTGAGTGCCAGCACATCCATCCTCAGATATGGGGCCCAAAATTGCTCCACAATTTGATGCCTGTTTACAGGGACTGAGAGTTTTACTCTATGGCAAGGTTAGCTAGACTGATGATAGCCACAAAAAGCTGGAGTAACTGAGTGGATCAGACAGCATCTCTGTAGAAAAGAATAGGTGAAGTTTTGGGTCGAGACACTGCTTTAGACTGACCCGCTGTCTGACCCGTTGAGTCCCTCCAGCTTTTTGGGTCCATCGTCGGTTTAAACCAGCATCTGAAGTTCCCTACTGCACATTTAGTTAGTTAGACTGACTTTGTTTCAACTGGAACAGAGGAAGCTGAGAGAAAGGTTAGCTGACATTTATAAAATTTAGCGACTGCAAGATAATGTCGACATGAAGGATTTATTTCCCTCAGTGGAAAGATCAATACCCAGAGAGCTGGGCCTTAAGTAATTGGCAGATGTATTTGAGGGTTAAGAAGATATTTTGAGGCTCTCTACTTCCACAGGCCTTTGTCAGTGAGCCCTGTTATTGGAGCGATCGGAGACTCACCAACCAAAGGCTGGCGGAAGTAGAACGCCTCAAAGTATCTAAAGAGAACCTGAATTATCATTGGAAGTAGCATAAACTATGAGGTGGCAGAAAGTGGAGTAGATCTTTCTGGGACTGCATCGACATAATGGATCAAATGTTCTCTTCCTACACCATAGGTTTTTACAAGTCTTCGATAAGACATGTGTAATTGCAATAGTTATCGTGCCACAGACAAGTTCTTGAAAATTTGACCTTCTTCAGTCTGAAGAAATGTCCCGATCAAGACATGTTATCCATGTTCTTCATAGATGCTGCCTGACCCGCAGTGTTACTCCAACACTTTGTGTCTTTTTTGACAATACCTTCACAGCCATGTTAGCCGTGGAGAATAATATCAAGGGTCAAGTGTGTTTTATTGTCAAGGGTCCTAAATAGAGTGCATGAAAATCTTACTTGCAGCAGCTCACAAGAATATGTTCAGTATACATACAGACACACACACACACACACACACACACACACCCACACACACACACCCACACACACACACACACACACACACACACACACACACACACACACACACACACACACACACACACACACACACACACATATATATATGCCCCCCTGTCCTTACCTTTCACCCCATTAGCCGGCGCATACAAAACATAATCCTCCGGCACTTTTGCC